>NW_023270649.1:8217684-8323850 GCF_011800145.1 Mirounga leonina
TTTTTGCTGGGGTGGTCCTTCCGCAAGTTCAACACCCCAAAAATGCAAGAAAAAAATACCCAAAGCTAAATGGATTGTTGGCAGATATAGTTGATGTATGTTAAGAATTAAGGACTTATTTCTGGGAAATTTGTGTAAATTATAATATAGTTTTAAAATATTACTTTGATGAAATTCTGAAAAGATTCATAATGTTATCTGTTAAAATTTACTATATTCCTGGGCGCCTGGGTGGCTCAGTTGGTTAAGCGACTGCCTTCGGCTCAGGTCATGATCCTGGAGTCCTGGGATCGAGTCCCACATCGGGCTCCCTGCTCGGCAGGGGGTCTGCTTCTCCCTCTGACCCTCCTCCCTCTCATGCTCTCTGTCTCTCATTCTCTCTCTCGCAAATAAATAAAATCTTAAAAAATATATATATATATATATATATATATTTTTTTTTTTTTTTTTAATTACCAGGGGCTGGGTGGTTTAAATTAAAATGATTCTTTTGGGACTCTATGAAATTAGTTTTTGAGTAGTTTCATGGATGTTCAGGTGATAAACAGTGATGAATTTCTCCTTACAGAGAAAGAAAAATGAGAAAGGATGTTCAAAGATACAAATAAGCTGTTTTCCTGTCAAAACAATATAGTCAGGGCTAAAAGGATGATAATTTTCAATGGTAACAGGAGAAATTCTATTTCTAATCCCCATAAGGAAGCATACCAGAGGATTAGGCAGACAGACAGCTAATAATGCAAGTTTGCCATAGAATGGTGGGACACCTTTTGAAAGTAATATACAAATAGTATCACCAGGAGAAGCAAAAATAGGAAGAGGCTGTTCTTAGGCATTTGCTATCTAGGACTATCTCCTCTAATGCAAAATAAATTCTGAATAATGTTTATAGTTGGACTGAAGAAAATGGTAAAGTTAAAAAAGAGCAAGAATATCACTGAAAATGTAGACAGAAGCAATGGAAATTCAGTGGTCTGAGGTAAATCTATCAGAACTAAATCCGCGAAAGTTGTTTACAAGTTAGCATACATTAAAAACTGAAGCTGAAATAATGGTCAGGCTGTGTGTGCAAATCACCAGATTTCAGGTATTTAGATGATTTGTCTACATGACCACACAACTAATCTGACTGAACTCTTTCGATATTTTTAATGATTATAGTCATCTAAAATTCATTCTATACTGGGGTGCCTGGGTGGCTCAGTTAAGCGTCCAACTCTTGATTTCAGCTCAGGTCATGAGCTCAGGGTCATGAGACTGAGTCCCATGTCAGGCTCAGTGCTGGGTGTACAGCCTGCTTAAGATTCTCTTTCTCCCTCTCCCTCTGCCCCTCTACCCCTCCCCACTCCCATTTGTGCACACTCTCTCTCTCTCAAATAAATAAATAAATAAATAAAATTCTATACCTCCATTTAAATCTCCACTTGTTTTCAAGTTATAATGGTAATTCCTCCTGGTATCTATCCAGAGAACAAGGAATCAGCTGGTATACAGAGAAAACAGGGCCAAATTACTACTCTCCCCATATTAAATTTAAGTTTTAATCTGCAACCCAAAAGAAAATATTAATTTCCAGCAGATGAGAGAAAAATTATATGTAGCCCCAGACTAACAAGTAATATAAAGACTTAAATATTTTAATTTAAAAATTTATTAGTAAAAAAGAAAAGTTAAAGTACTAATTTTGTATATTAGGATGAAGAAGAGCTAATGGATACAAACCCTATTTTTAAACAACTGTTAGGCTGCAAAGGAACACAACACTTGTCAATGGAAAAGTTCATAATTGAGCTAATCTGAAAATTAGAGGTTTTAGGAAGCATGGATTGACAGGCTCATCTGAAAGGATTTCTGACTGACAAAAATCAGGAATGGAAACTGAAAATGAAAGCGTATAAGAAATGTGAAATGGTAAAAGAATGATAAGGCAGCAGGAGTGGAAGAGAAACACGAGGCTGAAACAAAATGGGGACATTGAACAGGTTATGAAAAGAACATAAATTATTTTTAAAATATTCCTTCTGGAGTAAACAACCATACGATGCTGTGACTTCGTAGTAAATTTTCACAGGATTTCATTTTTGTCACATGGTTTCGGGGGGGTGGGGGCAGAGAGAGACTGAGAGATCATCACCAACCTGCTTTACTATCAAACTCCCAACCCCCATACTCTTGGTTAAGTAAAAGTAGATGAGAACCACACATTTATAAAGCTTTCTTTTAAGTTTAAGCCAATGTTTATTAAAATTTTAAGTGATTTTTAGTAAGCAAGGTCATCCTACAGCTATGATTTCATGCCAGTAAAAAGTATGTTTGGATAACCACTAATGTTAACAGAGTAATGAATCCTGTCTCCACCGTCTTATTCAGTGTGTTCTCTTACAGTAATATTTTCGATAAGCTTCTGATTCCATAGTTTTAAAATCTAATAAAATGTAAACAAGACATAAGACTAATGCCCTGGGGAAGGGAACATGAATATTCCACTCTTTCATTCGTCCTCACTGCTCTTTCATTGGGCTAAAGTTGTTGATTCCACATCTGCTGTTCAAGAAAACATAAACTTGGCATCTGCATTGTCTTCTAGGCTTGCATCTGTATTTTGCTTCCCATCTGAACATAACAAGAACCCAAAAATATTAATCTTTTCAATGAACTGGAGAAAGAAAATTCTCCTACACTGGAATTGGGTGTTCATCCTCACTCTGCTTTTGTCTGCTTCTAAAGGTCATGGGGTTTCAAAAAATCAAATACATAAACGCAAACCTAGGAAGAACGGCGCTGCCTCGCCTTAAAGGACCTTCTATTGTAAAGTATGCAATGGGACAAACAAAGATACATCATGAAAATAAGAGGTTTGCTCAGATGCTTAAAAACCAACTTCTGGCTTTGCTGCTTTGTTCCTTGGGGCTCTAGTCATAACCTCACAAATAGAGTGATCGCTTCTTCCTTGGAGCTGTTGGCTGGGTTGCTTCTCTCTCGGAACTATGGTTCATATTTCTTCCCCAGCCTCAAATGCCTGCAAGTCTCCACTTCATATACTGATGTTCTATCTACCTCCAGAGCCAGCTCAAGGTCCCCCTTCTATGAGGTCTTCTTTGATCATTCCCAGTCATCCCAGATTTCCCCTTCTCTCAATTTAGATGGAATTATCAGGCACCTCAAGAGTTTCCCCTCAATTTAGTACTTCTGTGTTATTCCCTAATTTTTTCCGTACACTATCCAACTAGAATGGTAAGCTGGATGAAGGGTAAGGCAGTTTTACATCACAAGATTTTGGACAGTAATAGGGACATGGATATTTGACAAATACTCGCTGGTAGATGGACTGATAGATCAATTCTTTTCCTGGCTGGTAAGTGGGTAAAGGAATAGGGAGACCTGTCCTTGGTTCAGGCAGTCACCTAATTATCTGATTTCACAAGGGATCACAGCATAAGAATAGTATTCTGCTGCGAGGGAAGCAGAGGCTAAATGCGGCCTCTTGCTTTAACATTCACTACATCCTTCGAATTGGCAGCCCCCCCCCCCCCCCCCCCCCGCGCCCTGAATTAACAGTGACAAGGACTTGCCAAAACTATACTCACAGGGAGAGGGGAGAGTAAAATCTGTTCCCTTGTATGGAAGAAGGGGACATTGTGGTTCCAAGAAGAGTGCCCAGAGGGGAGAAAACTTCTTTCAAAGCCATTTATCTTGTTCTTCAGCAACAGCACCAGGTAGCCTGGGGCTTGGCATACTGACAATTACAGCAAGTAGCTCAAAGTTTCAACATTCATGAAAGAGGAGAACCTTGTAGTTGTGATATGCTGAATGGTCACCTTCAGCCTGAAGAAGGTCACACCACATGTGACACCTTGGTAAAGTAACAGATGATGCAATAAATTCCGTCATAAAGACACTGAAAAACTTCAGAGAAAAATAAAAATGTAAAAAGCATGCATTTAAATTATGTGAATAAACTGATGTGTACATTATAAGTATTTCCACAACCTGGCTTTGGAGCATTTCAGCACAGCCTGCATTCTACATGCTTGAATAGACTCTGTATTTAGAGAAAGGCAATATTCTCCTTGTTCAAATGTTCTTAGGCTGAAGAATTTTAACAGCCCGCAGGGAGGAAAGCCTAGAAACTGCTTAAGCAAATTCTAAGCATGCTCACGTGGTTTCTGCTCAGCTGCAGGTAATTATCAATCATATCATTCTGGCAAAAATTTGACGACATCACTTGCTTTCTCATCATTTTTTCTCATTATGCTTTTCTCCCTATAGAGAAATACCATTTGGGAAAAAAAAAAAAAAATTCCAGACTTTTCCTACACTGCTTGACAGACCAGTGAATAGTTTATAACTTTACCCCTTCTTTTACTCATTTTCATTCTATGGGCACAGAACCATTTCATCTTCTCCAATTCACCATGTATGCATGGTAATACCAAGTATATGCAATATACCATATACTGAATATCAAATATAAGGTTTCTTTTTTATATATGTAGTTTATTTTGGGGCGCCTGGGTGGCTCAGTTGGTTAAGCGACTGCCTTCGGCTCAGGTCGTGATCCTGGAGTCCCAGGATCGAGTCCCACATCGGGCTCCCTGCTCAGCAGGGGGTCTGCTTCTCCCTCTGCCCTCTGCCCTCTTGTGCTCTCTGTCTCTCATTCTCTCTCTCTCAAATAAATAAATAAAATCTTTATATATGTAGTTTATTTTGGAAACAAGCAGCAGAAACTTACACAGTAACTTTAAAACTCACCTAAAGATGCCGACCACCTATTCCAACTTTGGTACTATTGCTTAAAGGTATGTGTAGAGCTGCATTTTGGAAGCTCTTCTCAGGTATTCACTCATTTTTTAAAAGACTTTATTTATTTATTCAACAGAGAGAGAGAGCACAAGCAGGGGGAGCGGCAGGCAGAGGGAGAGAGAGAAGCAGACTCCCCGCTGAGCAGGGAGTCTGCCGTGGGGCTCGATTCCAGGACCCTGGGACCACAACCTGAGCCGAAGGCAGATGCTTAACCGACTGAGCCACCCAGGCGTCCCTCAGGTATTCACTCCTAACATGTATTACACTCACACCTTGGTTAGGCCAAAAGACTGTATTCTCAGCAAAACCAACTGTATTTGCCAAATGAGCCTAAGCAATGAATTTCTTTAAACCTTAGTGTACTCAGAAATTCCACTCCTGGGCATATACCCAAGAGAATTTAAAACATATGTCCACACAAAGACTTGTACTAAGGGTTCATAACAGCATTATTCATAGTAGCCAAAACGTGGAAACAACCCAAATGTCCATCGACTGATAAATGAATAAACAAGATGTTGTCTATCCATGCAATGGAATATTATTCGGCAACAAGATAAAATGAAGTCCTGATACATGCTACAATGTGTGGATGAACCTTGAAAAATTTGTGCTAAGTTAAAGAAGCCAAAGACAAAATGCTCCGTATTGTACGACTGCATTTATATGAAATGTCTAGAATAGGCAAATCCAAAGGGACAGAAAGCAAAAGCAGATTCATGTTTGTTCAGGGGCTGGGGAAGGAAGAATGGACAGTGACTGCTTGATGGGGACAGGGTTTCTTCTTGGGATGATAAAAATGTTCTAAAACTGATGGTTGCACAAGTCTGTGCCAATATCAGAAATCATTAAATTCTACACTTCAAATGGATGAATTGCATGGTGTATAACTTAATCTCAATACAGCTTTTTTAAAAAAATTAGATGGAATAATGGCTATAACTCAATTCTACTTGATAAATGGATTCTCCGATAGCACTTACTTTTATTTTTTGTGAAGAACACATTTGAGATTTTCCAGAAAGCACTAGGGAAGAAAAGCAATTTTCTTAGCTGTTGTCTCATCCATGGATCCACCATCCTACTGTCCACCCAACAACAGTCAAACAGCACAGAGTTCCTTCTCATGCATGATTCCGGTCTCCCAAATTTAAGAGCTAACACTAGAATGTCTCATCTTCTACACTCTTTCTTCTAGGCACAAAGCTATTGTGAAAAATACGTATAAAAACTCTGAAAGTTTGGTTAAAAAGCAGAGGTTCTCATCCAAAAATAATGCATTTAACATTTTACACCAAAAAAAAAAAAAAATCTAAACAAGTTCATCCCCCAGAAGGTTACTATTTCCAATTCTTGCTATTTGGGAAGAAATGCTAGTGCCTTCCTCATAGACAGAAGTAACCACTCACTCTTGTTTACCTTACATAAGTAATACCTGTTTATTTTAGAAGAAATGAAAATACAAAAATGCAAAAAGGATTTAAATTCATCCAGCAATATACAATTTAATGTTTTGATGTATTTCCTTCTGGATTCTCTTTTAATACACACTCACTTCAAAATTCCAAGTCACTGATACATAAAATAGATTGATTACTGAATTAGGCCCTTGCAATGTGGCAGAAATTTCCATTAATAGGTGGAGTCTATGACCCCATCCTTTGAATCCGGCCTGGCCTTATGACCCGAACAAAAGAAGACAGCAGAAGTGACAATGTACAGTTTCCAGGTTCTGCCTCAACAGCTTTGGAGCATCTTCTCCCTCTTACAACTCTGCATCCACCATGAGTACACAAGCCTGAACCAGCCTGCTGGAGAATGACAGACCACGTGGAAGTGAGCTGAATATCCTTTACGAACATGCTCTGTGACTGCACAGGCATGAGCAAGCCCAGCAGAGATCAGTCGAATTCTGCCCACATCAATAGACCTACTCCACCAACCTACAGAATGGAGTGCAAAAATAATTATTCATTATTAGGTGAAGCCAAGTTTTGTGATTGTTTGTTACACAGTTTTCTGTGGCCATAGATAACTGATGCAGTATATCATCCTTGTCTAAGTTCCTAGAAGCTGACTCCATCTAATCAGAAAGGCAGCTGAGAAGATATCGGGCAGCTAACAGGATCATGGAGATGCTCAGGACCAAGTTTCCCAAAACAACTTCCCAAATCACATCACAGACTGACCTGATGATTAAATTGTATGTGGCCCTCCTCAAGCCTGTCAGAGGCTGTAATTCATGTTGCCTCCAAAACCTTGACTTTGCTGCAACTATATTGTCACCAAACAGATGCCACTCTCATCAGAAACTCAACCTTTCAGACAACCCCTAAAAGCTAGAAGCTTCTACCTCCACTGTTGCTAAGAAATGAATGCCTCCATTATGCTCTTACCTAGGGAAACCTAGGAAGCATTTTCTCTTATGAAAATCAAATCTATCTGATTAAAAAATGGGCAAAGGACTTGAATAGACACTTCACCAAATAGGATCTAAGGAGGGCCAATCAGCACATAAAAAAAGATTTACCATTATGAGCTGTTAGGGGAATGCAAATCAAAACCACAATGAGATACCACAACATCCCTCTTAGAATGGATAAAACAGAAACCACTGACAATACCAAGTGCTGATAAGGATGTGGAACAACTGGAATTCTCACACATTGCTGGTAGGAATGCAAAATGGTATAGTCACTCCAGAAGATGGTTTTGACGGTTAAACTTACACTCACCATGTGATCCAGCAATCTAACTCCTGGCATTTATCCGGGCGAAATGAAAACTCATGTTCACACAGAAACCTCTACACAGGTATATTTATAGCAACAATCACCCAAAATTGGAAACCACCCAAATATCATTTAACAGGTCAATATATAAATTACGATACATCCATATCATGGAATTTACTACTCAGCAATAAAAAGGAACAAACTATTGGGGCACCTGGGTGGCTCAGTTAAGTGTCCAACTCTTGGTTTTGGCCAGATTGTGATCTCAGGGTCGTGAGATCAAGCCCCAGGTTGGGCTCTGTGCTGGGTGTGGGGCCTGCTTAAGATTCTCTCTCTCCCAGGGCACCTGCGTGGCTCAGTTGGTTAGGTATCTAATTCTTGATTTCAGCTCAGGTCATGATCTCAGGGTCCTGGGATCGAGCCCCATGTCAGGCTCTACACTTGGTGGGGAGTCCGCTCGGGGATTTCTCTCTCTCCCTCTGCCTCTCCCTCCACTCATGCATGTTCTCTCTCACTCTCTCTCTCCCTCCCTCCCTCCTTCCCTCCCTCTCAGATAGATAAATCTTTAAAAAAAATTCTCTTCCTCGCCCTCTGCCCCTCCCCCGCAAAAAGGAACAAACTATTGATAACAAATGATGATTGTAGATAGAGTCTATATGACAGCCGATATTTTGTCTTGATAGTAACAGGACTCCATAATAGGAAATTAAATGATGATATTAGTGCTTAAGGAAGAAAAAAGCAGGAATTAAAATGAGGAAAACCTGTCATCCAGGAAACTAGTTATAAGGCCCAGCATGAGAAATGAGGGCCTGTGCCAGGATAGACAGAAAGAAAGGGATAATTAAGAATATTATGTAGAAAGAGGGATAAGCTATCCCCCATATGGGGGCCATATGAATACAGAATATAAAAAAGAAGGAATAATCAAAATATTTTCAGGGTTCTAAGGCTGGGAAAATGGTAATCATGGAAGAAAACAGGAAAGTTTAGAGAGGAAGCTGGCTGTGGTTTATTCATCTACTTACTTTCCTTCTTGCAGAGAAAGAATCGTTAATTATTTTGAACATTTAAAATTTGAAGTGATGGTGGAAGCTACAAAAAGAACCACCCTGTAGACAAATGGAAATACGGGACTAGGATTCAACTGGGGAGGGAAATAACCATTTGCACCTATAAAGGATAGACATGATAACTGAAACTAAGATACAGTAATAACCAAGTGAACAAAACTGTTGAGAAAACCCATTTCTTCCATTTGACTAAAATTATTTTTGACAAATACGAATATCCAATTTAATTTACAAATTTCTACCATGAAAGTACATTATGAACATCTGTTTTAGTACCACTCAGTTTCAAAATAAACCTTATGTTAGATTTACCTTCTACAAGGTATTTAATTAGTGAATATCATAGGAAATAATCATATCAACTTTTGTAAACCAAGAGAAATATTTTAAGTTCAAATCAGGCTCAAAGATAACAAAATCAGCATATTCAAGGAATGCAGTATAAACCAGACATATTTTGTTTCTCTTTGCAAAGCACCTCCCAAATCCATACTTCATTCCCTAGAGATATTAATGTAATTTCTGAGGATGCTGGCCAATGGTATTTTTTCCAATGGTATTTATTATAAAACAATCTTGGCAAGTGAAAGGAAACAGCACACACTGCTAATATTTTGGTAGAATTATGTGTTTATTCTAGCACTGTTAACAAGAAAGAAGCAAGCATCCAAAGAGCACAGAGGAATGCTGCTGATGTAAATGAATATTTACTCAAAGTCTAAATCTTCCTCCCCCCACCCCAACATTGAGGAATGACAAAGAGCATTTTGATGTTGGATTTTTCCCAGCCTCACACCCCAACAAATGCAGCACCCAAAAAAAAAAAAAAAATGCTTTTAATGGCAATAAGTGCAGACAAAGCAGTATCCTATGACTTTTCAAGTAATGGAGAAGGGTAGGGAAATCCAAGTTACAGAGAGAGAATATGGCTAAAGGGCCAGTCAAGTCAACTGGTTGCTGGCGAGGTCACTGTTATGTGGGGGCTTTCTTCAGTCCCCTAGCCACAGTCTATACCCTCAATATTGCATCTGCTCAACAGGCATATAACTGTGCTACCACACAGACAGGACAAAAGGAGGTGGATCACTGGGTGAAAAGTACCACCATTAATAGACACATTATATTTACTAATGTAGATAAACAGTAACAATGGTGTTCAAACATGCTGTGTGTGTTCTTTCCATCACCTGGTTCTAATCATGGGAAACACCAGACAAACCAAAACTGGGAAACATTCCACAAAGTGAAAAGGTCATGAAAGACTGACCTGAAAAGACTAAGAAGCCATGCTAACTTCATGCGATGTGGGTTCCTGAATAGGATCCTGAAACTGAAGAAGAAGGATAGCAGAAAACCTGGTGACTCCAAGTAAGTTCTCTATTTCATTTAAAAGTACTGCAGTTAACCAGTATCACTAAGATTACCTTGGTAACAAATTTGTTTCTAAGTTTTCATAAATGTACCATGGTTATATGAGATACCAACATTAAGAAAGTTATTGTGTATTTATTGTTTGTCCTGTTCCTTGGATCTTAATGGCTGGTTGAGTACAAGATTAACTCATATGCAAAACAACTCCAGAATTCATGACCCACTTTCCAATCATATCAGACAACATTTAGTTTCTATACTATCTGCTTACTAATTCTTCCATATTTTTGCTCATTCTGTTTCTTCTACTTGCCTTCTTTCCCATCCTTGTCCCCAGTACATACTCCCTGTTTTAAGACTGACTTCAAAAAAAAAATACGGACTTCAAATATCATCTCACCTGGCTTCCCCAAGCAGAGTTTGACTTTCCATTCTTAAAGCCCCTTCTACAAAACTTCTGTTTTAGCTCACATTAAAAGGTACTAAATCTACCCTATATGCAATGATGCTTACAAGCAAGAGATCTAAAACCAGGCTATCTGGATTCAAATCCTGACCCAATCCTTTGCCGCAGTGTAACCTTGAACAAACTACTTAATTCTCTGTGTCTATGCTTCCTTGTCTATAAAATGGAGCTAATAATAACAATTCATGGAGTTGATAGGAGAACTAAATGAATTCATGCATGTAAAGTAATTCTAAGAGTGTCTGACTCAGGTAAGTGGTCAATAATTGTTAGCTATTATGGTTATTACATTTCTCTCTAGACTGAGGACCTTCCAAACAAGGACCATATGTATTTGCTTTCCTGGGTGAAATTCTCCAAGCTGGATTCAGATCCTACCTTTCCTATTTACTGGCTTTGGACTTCCTTTGATTATTTTGAGGATTTAATGATCCAATGCCTTTCAAAGCATTCAATAGGATAACTAGTTCAAGGCAAGCATTCAATAAATATTGGTTATTATAATTATTATTGTGCTAAACCCCGAGCTTGACACTTAAGATATGCTGAATTACTTGATAAATGAATGAGTGAGTGACTAACTGGTAAGAAGAATTACTGAAGTATAATACTTCAGTAGTTGATACAGATTATCATTATCAGCTAATGATAGAAAAAATTAAATTTTTTCATTTGCCACCCCATGCCTCTAAACTTTAGAATGCAAGTTTTAACCAAAGAGGCCTGTGTGTTTTGCTCTGTGTTTTCTCATTCCAGTCATTTGGACAGATCTCTATGGAGCACAACAAAAAGTTCTAAGAACAAGTAGCTTTGCACAATGATACTCTTATAGCCAATGGGGGTTGTCTGAGGACAGTCGTAATTAACTTCTTTGCCCCAACTCTGACTAAAATAAAAACGGGGGGCTTATTTTGCCATTTACTTATGGATATATGCATTTGACAGGAACCAAGCTGCATTCTTTTTGATACAATTTAAAATGCAGTACACAAATCTTAAAAGCTAAAATATAGAGGAAAAACTACACAACATAGTTTCTTCAACTACTGCGTATTTTCCATACAGTTTAAAAAGCCTAAAATTGCATCTTACAATTGTTACTTACATTTACTGTAGTATTATTGCCTTTTTTCCTCTGAAGGCATTATAAAACCATTAATCTGCATCTGCCTGTGACAGCATTTCAGAATGAAGTAGACTGAGTAATAAACACTAGACCCTGGTGCATAATACGTCATAGGGCACGGGTCCTAAGTGCACTCATCATTGGTTTCACAGCTGCCTACAAAGAAAATACAATTATATTCCCCTTAAAGGTGAAGAAACTGAAATTCATACCTCACAAGTAGTGGCCCTGGGATTTGACCCCAGGCTTAGACACCTCCAAAGTCTATGGTCATATCGTCCTTCAGTAATGCTTTTGGTTAGCTAAGACAGTGGGTGACTAATTCTAAATGCTGCTCCCCATGAGCCTATGCTAAATATTTGAATTCAGCTGGAACTGTGCTGGGAAGTTCAGTGCAAGCTCACATCAACCTTGTGCCTCTAGTGACCCATCTCTATGGTGAACACACAGTCATGTGCAAGAAGTTACCAGTTAAGTTAAAAACCCTGGAAAGAATCTCAACCAATGGAGGATGGAAATCAATGGAGACATTTCCCAGATCCCCATCTTTTAGCTTGTGACAGAATAAAGAAGGCCACATATTCTTTGTGGGTTTTTTTTTTAAAGATTTTATTTATTTATTCATGAGAGAGAGAGAGAGGCAGAGGGAGAAGCAGGCTCCCAAGGAGCAGGGAGCCCGATGCAGGACTTGATCCCAGGACCCTGAGATCATGACCCGAGCCGAAGGCAGAAGCTTAACCATCTGAGCCACCCAGGCGCCCGGCCACATATTCTTTGTTGCTTCTCCCATCAAAAAGCAGAATCTACTTCCCTTGCCCTTGAATCTGGGCTGACCCTGTGACTCACTTTGACCAAAGACCACGAGATCACCATGCAGCAAGGAAGCCCAGACTAGCCACTTGGAGAGGAGCCACACGAAGGAATACCAAGGCACCACACACGCAAATGAAGACATCTTGAACTTTCCAGGCATCTGAGACACCAGCTGAAAGCAGCCAAGTGAGTGAACCCAGCTGATGCCATGTAGAGCAGAACTGCCCAGCTGTGCCCTGATCTAATTCCTGACTCACAGAATCATGCCACTAAGTTTGGGTATGGTTTGTTATGCAGGAATAGGTAACTGAAATACAGATGAATCATCCTGAGAGGCATTCTATATGTTTTCCAGTGGTCCTAATGGAACCTCCATTGTCCCTTTGTCCACAGTTGCAACTTCCATGACACAACTTACAATGACATTTCATTCTCCCTCATTTTTCACTCCTGCTTACTGGGATCACCTCCCAAATAAGCCACACTCACCCGGGTCCTGACTTTGGAGGAACTCAAACTAAGACACAGACCTTTTGCTCCCTTTACATTTTTATCATGGAGTTTTAAAGCTTGGATTTCCATAAAAATAATTTATCCAGACTGTTCTAATTATATATAGTAATAACTAACCATTCATTTTTATTACTAAAGAAAGATGTTATTATGAAATTAAAAATGATATATAGACAGATATATAGACAGAGAAATTATGCTAACAAATCATGCCTAAAATTCTTCAAGAAGTCTTTTGACACAAATAAATGGAAAGATATTCCATGCTCATGGATTGGAAGAATATTATTAAAATGTCCATACTACCCAAAGCAATCTACAGATTTAATGCAACCCCTATCAAAACACCAACAGCATTTTTCACAGAACTAGAAAAAGCAATCTTGAGAAAGAACAACAAAACTGGAAGTATCACAATTCCAGACTTCAAGATATACTACAAAGGGGCGCCTAGGTGGCTCAGTTGGTTAAGCGACTGCCTTCGGCTCAGGTCATGATCCTAGAGTCCCTGGATCGAGTCCCGCATCGGGCTCCCTGCTCGGCAAGGAGCTTGCTTCTCCCTCTGACCCTCCCCCCTCTCATGTGCTCTCTCTCTCTCTCATTCTCTCTGTCTCAAATAAATAAAATCTTAAAAAAAAAAAAAAAAAGATATACTACAAAGCTGTAGTAATCAAAACAGTATGGTACTGGCACAAAAACAGACACATAGACCAATGGAACAGAATAAAAAGCCCAGAAATAAACCCATGATTACATGGTCACTAATCTTTGACAAACGAGGCAAGAATATGCAATGGGAAAAAGTCTCTTCAACAAATAGGGCTGGGAAAACTAGACAGCTACATGCAAAAGAATGAAACTGGACCACTTTCCTACACCATACACAAAAGTAAACTCAAAATGGAATAAGGACCTAAATGTGAAACCTGAAACCATAAAAATCCCAAAAGAGAGCACAGACAGTAATTTCTCTGACATTGGCTACAGCAACATTTTTCTTTTCTTTTCTTTTCTTTTTTTTTTTTTAAGATTTTATTTATTTATTTGAGACAGAGAGAATGAGAGAGATAGAGCACATGAGAGGGGGGAGGGTCAGAGGGAGAAGCAGACTCCCTGCTGAGCAGGGAGCCCGATGCGGGACTCGATCCAGGGACTCCAGGATCATGACCTGAGCCGAAAGCAGTCGCTTAACCAACTGAGCCACCCAGGCGCTGAGCAGCAACATTTTTCTAAATATGTCTCCTGAGGCAAGATAAACAAAAGCAAAAATAAACTATTGGGACTACATTAAATAAAAAGCTGCTGCACAGTGAAGGAAACAATCAACAAAACTAAAAGACAACCTTCTGAATGGGAGAAGATATTTGCCAATGACATATCTGATAAAGTATCTAAAATTTTAGATACTAAAATATATAAAGAACTTAAACAATTCAACACTCAAAAAATAATCCAATTTAAAAATAGTCAGAAGACATGAACAAACATTTCTCCAAAGAAGACATACAGACAGCCAACAGACACATGAAAAGATGCTCAACATCACAAATGATCAGGGAAATGCAAATCAAAACCACAATGAGATATCACCTCACACCTGTCAGAATGGCTAAAATCAAAAACACAAGAAACAACAAGTGTTGGTGAGGATGTGGAGAAAAAGGAACCCTTGTACACTTCCGGTGGGAATGCAAGCTGGTGCAACCACTGTGGAAAAGAATATGGAGGTTCCTCAAAAAATTAAAAACAGAATTACCATATGATCCAGTAATTCTACTACTAGGTATTTACCCAAAGAATATGAAAACACTGATTTGAAAAGATATATTGCACACCTATGTTTATTGCAGCATTATTTACAATAGCCAAATTAAGAAACCAGCCCAAGTGTCCACTGATAGATGAATGGATAAAGAAGAGGTGGTGTGTGTCTACACACACACACACACACACACACACACAGAGGAATATTATTTGGCCATGAAAAAGACTGAAATCTTGCCATTTGCAACAACATGGATGGATCTAGACAGTATAATGCTAAGTGAAATAAGCCAGAGAATGACAAATACCATATGATTTGACTCATATATGGAATTTAAGAAACAAAACAGGGGCACCTGGGTGGCTCAGTCGGTTAAGCAGCTGCCTTCAGCTCAGGTCATGATCCCAGGGTCCTGGGATCGAGCCCCACATCAGGCTCCCTGCTCAGCGGGGAGCCTGCTTCTCCCTCTACCTCTCCCTCTGCCTACTGCTCCCCCTACTTGTGCTCTATCAAATAAATGGATAGAATCTTCAAAAAAAAAAAAAAAAAGAAAAGAAACAAATGAACAAAGGGAAAGTAGACAAACCAAAAAACAGACTCTTAACTATAAAGAACAAACTGGTGGTTGCCAGAGGGGAGGCAGGTGGGGGAAGGATGGGTGAAACAGGTGAAGGGGATGAAGAGCGCACTTTTCATGATGAGTACTGAATAATGTATAGAATTGTTGAATCACTATACTGTACACCTGAAACTAATATAACACTGCATGTTAACTATACTGGAATTAAAATTTAAAAAAACACTAAAAATAGAAATAGTGAACAATCCAGTAATTCTACTTCTGGGTATTTACCCAAGGAAAACAAAATCACTTTCAAAAAATATATGCACCCCTATGTTTATTGCAGCATTATTTACAATAGCCAAGATACAGAAGCAGAGGCGCCCAGTGGCTCAGTCAGTTAAGCGTCTGACTCTTGATTTCAGCTCAGGTCATGATCTCAGGGTTGTGAGATGGAGCATCCTGCTGGGCGTGAAACCTGCTTAAGATTTTCTCTGCCCTTCCCCCCTCCTCTCTCTCTCTTCCTTCCTCTCCCTCTTTAAAAATAACTTTTTGTTTGTTTGATTTATAATTTTTTATTATGTTTAAAAAAATATGGAAGCAGCCCAAGTGTTCATCAACAGATGAATGGATAGAGGTGTTATGTATATACACAATAAAATATTACTCAGCTATAAAAAGAATGAAACCTTGCGATTTGTGACAACATGGATGGACCTAGAGGATATCATGCTAAGTGAAATAGGTCAGACAGAGAAAGGCAAGTATCATGATTTCACTTATGTGTGGCATATAAGAAACAAAGCAAACAAATAACAACAACAACAACAGAGAAACAGACTCATAAATATAGAGAACGGGGCGGGGGAGGCAAGTGTGGAAGGCAAAATAGGTGAAGAGGATTCAAAAGTATAAACTTCCAGTTATGAAATAAATAAGTCCCGGGGATGAAAAGTATAGCACAGGGAATACAGTCAATAATAGTGTAATAACTTTGTATAGTGATGAAGAATCACTATACTGATCGTGGAGAAAACTTTCGTAAGCGTTGAATAACTGTGTTGTACACCTGAAAACTAAAATAATATTATTATGTCAACTGTACTTCAATTAAAAATTTTTTAAAAATTAAAAATATTAAATTAAAAGATGTAAAGGTAAATAAATAAAACTCTGGAAGAAGTCTTTCCAAATAAAAGAAAAAAACTGGGGCGCCTGGGTGGCTCAGTCAGTTGAGCATCCGACTCTTGATTTCGGCTCAGGTCATGATCTCAAGGTCATGAGATCAAGACCCCGAGTCTGGCTCCGCACTCAGTGGGGAGTCTGCTTGAGATTCTCTTTCTCCCTCTCCCTCCACCCCCCCTCCCCTGCTCGCACATGCACACATGCTCTCTCTAAAAATATTAAACAGAAAAAATTAACCTTTCTGCACTGTAAAAATATTGCATAGAAACAATGACTTGGAGAAAATCTCTGTAGGTATACTAAGTTAATTTTCTTCTTGACCATTCAACTTTCTCATTCAGTGAACTTTAAAAAAATAACTTTTCTTTTTTACAACAGTTTTAGATTTCAATGAACATTCACACAAGATGCATCTACCATATCTTTATATAAATTAGAAATGATACCTTATGAGGGCAGTAAAATACATATTAGGATTTTAAACATTTCCTGTAAGAGCGATATTTCTAGGTAAAGAGAGACGAACTTGACGATCACGACCTACTAACTCTTCTGCATCTAGCTTCCCCCAGGGAGAACCAAAA
Source organism: Mirounga leonina (assembly GCF_011800145.1). Taxonomy (NCBI): domain Eukaryota; kingdom Metazoa; phylum Chordata; class Mammalia; order Carnivora; family Phocidae; genus Mirounga; species Mirounga leonina. The sequence continues at coordinate 8,234,681 of NW_023270649.1, forward strand.
TTCAGAATAATATTGCAAAGAGAAATACACTAATTCATTTGTTTCAAAAACTTGTAACTCTGGGGCACCCGGGTGGCTCAGTCGGTTAAGTGTCTGCCTTCAGCTCAGGTCACGATCTCATGGGTCCTGGGATCCAGCCCCCTATCGGGCTCCCTACTCAGTGGGGCATCTGCTTCTCCCTCTGCCTCTCCCCTCTTACCCCTGCTCATACTCGCTCTCTCAAATAAAAAAAAATCTTTTATTTATTAGAGAGAAAGAGTGTGAGAGACAGCATGAGAGAGAGAGAGAGAGCACAAGCAGGGGGGAGGAGTGGAAAGAGAAACAGACTCCCCACTGAGCAGGGAGCCCAATGCAGGACTCATTCCCAGGAGCCTGGGATCATGACCTGAGCTGAAGGCAGACGCTTAACCAACTGAGCCACCCAGGTGCCCCGACACAGTGAGTTCTAATCCTGGATTTCTGTAAGTAGTTTGCAAGAGAACTTTGGGTCAATAGTTTAAACTATTTTTTTCTTTCAATTCTAGTTTGATATAGTCACAATTCTTACCTGCCAAAAAGAAAATATGACCAAACTTTGTGTTGACACTCAGAAAGAAAGCTGAGCCAACCTGTACTTCTTTATGGAAGAAGATAACACAATATTGGTGACTATCTGCAAAACGGGAGCGGCAGAATTCATTTGTAGCATGGTAAAAGTACCAGGGAGACTGGTTTTTAACACAATTTCTGGAAGAATTTCCAAGTCCGTTATAATCCAAAGGCAGAACTGTGAAGGTCTTTATTTGGGGGGTTCAGGCATAGACTGGGGATGTCATAGATAAGATTTAAGTATTACATGGATATCTGGACTACATAGAAAAATTTTTAAAGCTTTTCCCCTCCTAATATTCTCTTTCGTTCCTAGACTGCTGAATTCAGTCTAGAAATATTAATGGGAACTAAATTTAGGTTTTGAGAGAGAAAAAAAAAAAAAGCATGTGAATGTAGATGGTATAGCTTCAATTGAGTGATGCTGCCCTGTTCGCCTGGAAAGATGTTGGAGAGATGAGCCATGAAAAAGTCAGCGTGATCTCACATGACAGTGGTGGTATGAGGAGGTGAGAAAAACACCAGGCTTGAAGTGAGAAAGCAGTCTGCCATTTACCACCTAGAGAACCAGGGCTGGACTGGGAGCTATCCAGTTTCCAAAATTCTAAGTGTTCTACAAACAAAAAGTGTCTGATGCAATGAACTTACTATGACTAGCGTGTGGGAATGAAGGTTATTACCCCTAGGCCTGTTGGCATGTTGGGTTATAACAAATCCACAATGCAAATCTGGCCAATTCCTGTGTTCCAAGTCACTAGGCCAAAACAGCAGGGGTGACAGCCTGCTGTTGCTGCAGTGCCTATCTCACTCAACAGCTTGCAAAATATATTTCCAATTGCCTTCTGCTGTTGTCCAACTCAACTAGGTCTACTCATTCACTTGTTGGTCACCTAAGCCCTCTTCAGTTGCCACTGTGGAAAGGCCAAGCTTCCTGGCACACAGTAGGTGCAGAATACATATTTTTTTTTAGAGATTTTATTTATTTATTTGAGAGAGAGAGAGAGAGAGAGAGCATGAGAAGGGGGAGGGTCAGAGGGAGAAGCAGACTCCCTGCTGAGCAGGGAGTCCAATGCGGGACTCGATCCCGGGACTCCAGGATCATGACCTGAGCCGAAGGCAGTGGCTTAACCAACTGAGCCACCCAGGCGCCCAAGAATACATATTTTTTACTGATGGAATATTTTAATCCAAGCCCTACCTTTGTTGCCTCCTAGCTGTGTGACCTGGACACATCTTCCATTTATTTAACCTTAGCATCTTTTAGCCCTTCCTATGTGCTGGGCACTTTCCAAATAATTAAGTATTGAGATCCTCACAAAAACTCCCTGAGGCAGGCACTTTATCACCATTTGGTAGGTGAGGAAACTGAGTCAGAAATATGCTTTGTCATTTCTTTAAGGTTACAAGGCAGAGCTTTGTAATTTCTTTAAGGTTACAAAGCAGAGTCCCCCTCTAACCCATTCACTTCCTTTCCTCTCCAACTCAGTTTGGCTACCTCTTAATCAGAGTCTCAGTGTCCTCATGTACAAAATAAATTCTGACAGTAGCATCCCAGAGGATTGCTGTAATAACAAGAACAACAACAAAAACTAGTGAGCACTCTGCAAACAGTAATTGTTGTTTCACTTGCCATTACCATCAACACCCACCAACACCCATCAACTGAAATAAGTGCTCAGGGAATTAACTGGAAGTTCCAACGTGAGAAGAGTGATACTTCACTCAAGAGCCATTTAGGTCTCAGAGTACCAGCTTGCCCAATTGTCTTTCAATGCCTGAGAGATGAAGTTATCAACGATGCAAGCATTGATCTAATGCTTATTCACACTTTGGCTCCTATAGGTGGTATGAATTCACCTGTTTCCACGAGCTGGCCAGATACACAGAAACAAAAATATGCCATTTTCCTTGATCCATTCAATTCATTTCCAATTTTTCCACAGACATGAATAGTCTAGGCTTAGCCTTCTCTTGGGTCCATCAGCACACAGTTTGATGGGCAGTTTCTCCAGTTGCTTTTAATTCTAATGGCTCCTGAAAATCTTTGGCTATTTAATAGCTCTGGTGTGATATGGCTGGGCAATTTTTCAAGATCATTAAGTAGTTTTTAAAGTCCCTGTGTATTGTGAAAAACGATCTTTTTAATCAGTTGCTTTCAAGGCCTAATAATCAGGACACAGAATCTCCACGGTAACCAATCTCAGAAAATCCCGGGCTGGCTGTCAACTCTTCCATTGAATCTGCCCGAGCCGTTACTACCTCCCTTGCTGCATCTTCAAGGCCAGCATTTCACATACATTAGGCCTAGGCTGACTGCTCACTTATGTTTATGTTTTCTTGAAAATATGATGTAGCAACAATATTGTTATATTTTCTAAAAGTTATAAACACCATTCTTTTTTAACTGATATTAAAATTTGCATACTATAAAATTCATCCTTTTAAAGTGCACAACTCAGCAATATCCTAAAGGATACTCACCAGGTTGTGCAACCATCACCTTTATCTCGTTGCAGAACACGTTCAATATCCCAAAAAGAAACCCAGTATCTATTAGCAGTCACTCCCCATCCCTCGCTACTGCCAGCCTCTGGCAGTCACTAATCTACTTTCTGTCTGTCTGGATTTGCCTATGCTGGACAGTTCATATAAACAGAATAATATAATTTGTGGCCCTTTGTGACTAGCTTCCTTCACTTAGCTTAGCTTGCTTCCAAGATAGCACGTATCAGTACTTTTTCCTTTTTATTGCTGAATAATCTTGCGTTGTATGGATAGGGCACAGTGTGTTTATCCATTTATCTATTGATGGGCATTTGGTTATTTCCACCATGTTGGCTATTACAATAAAGTTGCTATGGATATTCACGGACATATTTTTGCGTGGACATACTTTCACTTCTCTTGAATATGTACCTAGAGGTAGAATTACTGAGTCATATGGTAACTCTATGTTTAATTTTTTGAGAAACCCCCATGCTGTTTTTCATAGCCACAGCACCATTTTGTATTGTCGCCAATAGTAAAGGAGCCTTTCAAAATCAAGACATTCTTGCCAACACCTGTTATTATCCTTTTTATAAATGCAGCCATCTTAGTGGGTATGAAGTGGTATGTCATTGTGGTTTTGATTTGCAGTTCCCTAATAGCTCATGAAAATATCATTCTTTACCTACTAACACAGTAACTAATTTCATTTTTTCACACGTTACATTCTACCTCTTCTGCCATGTTGTAACAGAGTTGCAATTATAGTCTCACTCTCTTTTTCATAAGCAATGGCCCAGAGAGGATGCAGTAAACTTTAGAACAAGATGTCATGCCTCAAAGGTGTGTCTCCAGGATTTGGAAAACTGCTGTCGAATGCAGATTCCCTCAGTCATTGACTGGATTCTGATATGAAACACACTTTCCCTGCTGCAGGCACCAGACTGAAGAATCAGAATCCCACTGTGGAAAAATAAGCTCACAATTCCGCAAATCCTGAATGCGTCATGACATGTACCATACTCAAAGCCCATTTATTTTGAGATGGCATCTGGTTGAGCCAAGAAGTGGAAATGGAGCTTTCTCAGAGAGATATGGGACCAGGTGATCAGAGGCCTGCAACCTGAGAAAAGTAAGCAGGCACAAGAATGATGACACCAACCAAAATAAGGAATGCAGAAAAGGAAGCGTGCTCATAGGAAAGGGGGCTGACCTGCTCTGCTTCAGACATGCAGAACACGAGGAGTCCGGCCGACACTGCAAGGAGACGTCCAGGAGGAAACCGGAGACGCCAGGAACTCAAATGCCACAGTTAAGCGTGTCCCCAAGAGGGATGATGGCTCAAGTCGCAAGAGTGAATGAGATCATCACAGGAGAATGATTTGAAGGAAAAACACAGGACTGTGGGGATGGGTGGACAAAGACGACCAAGCAGAGAGACAGAAGAGCAGGAAGAGACACTGGAGATGGAGAGACGGCAGCTGTAGGCGCCTGGGTGGCTCAGTTGGTTAAGCGACAGCCTTCGGCTCAGGTCATGATCCTGGAGTCCTTGGATCGAGTCCCGCGTCGGGCTCCCTGCTCGGCGGGGAGTCTGCTTCTCCCTCTGACCCTCCCCCCTCTCATGCTCTCTCTCTCTCTCATTCTCTCTCTCAAATAAATAAATAAAATCTTTTAAAAAAAAAAAAGAGAGAGAGGCGGCAGCTGTGACTCGGGGTGGTGGGGAAAGAGGGGGCAGGAGCGCGGGCAGGACAGTGAGGCACTTCTGCTCAGAAGTCCAGCCAAAGGAGGTCTAAGAACAGTCCTGGAATTGTGGGACCTTCGAGAGAACTGTTTCCATAAGTAATGGGGATAGAAAAGAGATTGCCAAGGTATAAGGTGCTTGTGGCCGTGGACTTTTTCCAGAAGTTTAGCACTTTATACTGAGAGTCCAGAAGAATTTCCAGGTAGTTCTGCCCTTAGCTTGTCTGGATTTGAGCTTAATCCTTCCAGTCCCTCTGTTTAACTTAAGATAAGGAGGCTGCAGCTAGATGCTACCCGAGGTCCTTCGTGAGTCTAAAACTTGCTCTTTCCAACCTGCAAATCCCCAAATTCTGGTGAAAGCTCAATCTCCAGGCGTCTAAGAAGTTACCTTCACATTATTCTCCATTTAAGTTTAAAATTACTTTAGGGGGCGCCTGGGTGGCTCAGTTGTTAAGCGTCTGCCTTCGGCTCAGGTCATGATCCCAGGGTCCTGGGATCGAGCCCCACATCGGGCTCCGTGCTCCGCGGGAAGCCTACTTCTCCCTCTCCCATCCCCCTGCTTGTGTTCCTGCTCTCGCTATGTCTCTCTCTGTCAAATAAATAAATAAATAATCCTTAAAAAATAATAATAATAAATAAAATAAAATAAAATTACTTTAGGGATGAATTCTAGCAGAGGGATACTCCAAGAGAGACCATATGAAAGCTGAGTAACTATTTTCCTAATTTATAAGTTCTTATAGCATTATGCTGATTTCAGACATAATTCCTTGTAAAATGCCCTTTGTCAATTTCATATGTGAAGCTGTCCTATTCTAATTACTTCCTCTTTGATGACACCGATGAGCCTCTATTTTTAACAACAGTATTCATCTCTGCCCACATTTTAAATTTTAATTCCAGTTTCCACCAGTATATATTTACCAATTTTTCCCTACACATATATTTAGACACCCCGCATTTTTTTTTCCTATCCTCAGTATCTTTTGGAAAGGCATTTTTCCCCCCAATTCAGAGCTCTGGTTGACATATACCAGAAAAAAAGAAGAAAATGACAAAGAGTGAAGCTAGAAGCATGAGAGAAAATAGTACTGGAAAACAAAACCTAGAATTCAGTTTCTTATATAAAGTAGCACATTACGCAGAGTTCCTCAGCTTCAGCACTATTGAAATCTCGAGCAGGATAATTCTTTGTCGCGGCAGTCTGTCTGTCCTATATGTTGCAGGATGATTAACAGCATCCCTGGCCTAAACCCACCAGATGTCAGTAGCGACCCTCTACCCCAGCTCTGGCAACCAAAAATGCTGCCAGGTATTGCCAAATGTGCTCAGGGTGCAAACTCATCCACAGATGAGAACCACTAGTCTATAGAGACGAACCCAGTAGTAGTTCAGTAATGCCAGAAAACAATTTGCTACAATGGAAAAGAAATGCAGAAGTATTATGTTTATATGCCAACTCCCATCTGTTGGTAGGATGCTTGGCATGGTTTCCCCATGCCTGCCTCCTCTGAATATCTGTCCCCCCTGCTTGTTTCACTCTGTTATTGCATTGTTCCCCGACCCCCACCCCCCAGACACCAGAGTGATCTCTCTAAAATACATACCTGATCATGTTACACCCTCGTGCTAAAAAAAATCACCAGTTTCTCCCATTCTCTACCACACGGTTTCTCCACCTGGGCATGCTTGACATTGAAGGCCAGAGAATTCTTTGCTGTGGAGCCGCCCTGTACATCGTAGAATGTTTAGCAGCATCCCTGGCTTCTCCCCCCTCTGGATGCCAACAGCACCTCCTCCTGTAGTAAACAGACTAATGTCCCACCGAAGATGTCCACACCCTCACCTCTGGAACCTGTGAATATGTTAGGTTACTGGCAAAGGGGAATTAAGGCTGCAGATGGAATTAAAGGTTGCTAATCAACTGACCTTAAAATAATGAGATTATCCTGGATTATCCAGGTGAGCCCAATGTAATCACAAGGGTCCTTAAGAGAGTCAGAGAGAGAAAGGACTGTGGAAGAGAGTGAAAGAGATGCAACAGGCTGGCTTTGAATATGGAAGAAGGGGGCCACTGAAAAAGCAAAGGAAACAGATCCTAGAGCCTTCAGAACACAGTCCTACCAACACCTTGCCTTTAGCCCTGTGAGACCCATTTCAGATTTCTGACCTCCACAACTATAAGGTAATAAATTTCTGTTGCTCTAAACCACTAAGTTTGTTAGGACAGCAATAGGAAACTAATATATCACCACCCCCAGGTGTGACAACCAGTACTGTCTTCAGACATTGCTAAATGTCCCCTGGGGACAAAGTCACCTCCAGGCTGAGAACCACTACCCCACAATATGTCCAATCCAAACTCCTGAGATGCGCACAGTGGGGCTCTTCAGAATGAGTGTTACCTAAACTTTTTAATACTACTATCGAATACACAGCAAGACACAGCCTATGCTCCAGGCATGCCAAACTTCCAATTTCAAAAGCACTTTACACTTTCGCCTCCCTGTGGATTTAATGACAAGAGGTGCCTTGGAGTGTATGCCACGTGCATTGTTTGGCCCTCCTGCCATTTGTATCCATGCCCATAGTCAGTTATTATCCCCCAAATAGGTGCATGATTTCTGGTCTCATTAGGCTACTATATAGACAGCCACGTGGTTGCTACACACAATAAGCCACAGATGTCCTCACCTCCTCCTCCAAACCAACGTCGCACTCAAGTGCCTCTAAGTCCTCTTCGTTGGACACTCTGGCATCACCAACTCCTCTGTGCTTTTGCATGTCCACTCCTTTCTCTCACCAAGGAACCACCTCCCTCCTTCTTCCAAATGGCAGCCACCCTTGAAGATCAAGTTCAAGTGTTCTCTGCACAGTGAAGCCTTCCAAAATTCTCCAAAGCACAATAAATCATCACACACACCCCCACAGACACACACACACACAGCCCAGTCCCCTGTGCCGATCCTTCTGTACTGTACCTACTGGTCAACTCATCTGTCCTCCTCATTAGACTGTGAGCTCTTTAAGGGCCAACATCATATTTTAGCCTCTCTGCATTTCCGGTACCTAGAGAAATCTTGTGCTCAAGAAGTGCTTATGGCAGGGGCGCCTGGGTGGCTCAGTTGGTTAAGTGACTGCCTTCAGCCCAGGTCATGATCCCAGGGTCCTGGGATCGAGTCCCACATCGGGCTCCCGGCTCAGCGGGGAGCCTGCTTCTCCCTCTGACCCTCTCCCCTCTCATGCTGTTTCTCTCTCACTCGCTCTCTAATAAATAAATAAATAAATATTTAAAAAAAAAAAAAAGAAGTGCTTATGGCAGGAATGAAGAAAAGAAGTCATGGATAGAGAGAGATCATGTTAATTATGGGTTATCAAAGCTGGCAAGCTCCAAGTCAGCTATGAGCATAATCCTAGCTCTGATCCATAACAATTAGGAGAATGCCAGCGTTGGAAGGAGACCTTACTCCTTTGAGATCAGAATCAGAGACAGAGTTGGGCTTCTAAGAACACAAGTTGAGAAGCATGTACCAACTGTGTCACCTTTGTCTTCTTTTTTCTACTCAACAGATATTCTACCCAGCATGTCCATGAATCCATTTTTTTTAAAGATTTTATTTCTTTATTTGACAGAGAGAGACACAGCGAGAGAGGAACACAAGCAGGGGGAGTGGGAGAGGGAGAAGCAGGCTTCCCGCCGAGCAGGGGTCCCGATGCGGGTCTCGATCCCAGGACCCTGGGACCGTGACCTGCGCAGAAGGCAGATGCTTAATGACTGAGCCACCCAGGCGCCCCTCCATGAATCCATTTTTGTTAAAACTATCCTGAAACACATAGTAAGGAAATATTAATAGAGTCGTAGCCGACTTTGTTTAATACCTCCTGGATGTAGGCCATAAAATGGCCATGTGGGAGCTTTGAGTGAGCATACGGCATAGAGCTGTAGGCATTTATGAGCGTCTTGAGAGCAGGAGTCATTTTATGAACAATTTAGTTTAAAACCAGAGAAGCTGCTCAAAGAACTAAGCAGAAATAAATGTGATCCATCACTGGCTAAACCTGAATGAGGGTGAATTCTCAGGTTGGGCAATGGATTCAATGGAAGAGAAACAGAATTGTTTAACAAACCATAAGAGGCACGCACGACTCAAGAGAGATCCACACGGGGGACAAGGCCCCAGGGAAACTTTATGCCAGCTGAAAGCACTTCCGTGGGCACTCGCTAGATAGCCAGCATGAGATGTTACATTCAACTCACTGGGGCAATTTTGCGCCCCCCCCCCCCCCCGAGAGAACATTTGGCAGTATCTGTAGACATCTGTCACTGTCACACTGGTGGGGAGGAGTGCTACTGGCATCTAGTGGGTAGAGGCCCAGGGTGGTACTAAACATCTTACAAGGCACAGGATGGCCTCTACCACAAAGAATCATCTGGCCACAACTGTCAATAGTGCAGAGGCTGAGAAACCCTGAGCCAGAGCAACCAGGAAAAGTACAAGAACCCAAGTACTCCTCCAGAGCCCCCTTTAAGTAACCTTGCAAGGTGTCCACTTGCTGGACTTTTGACATTATTAATAAAGAGTCTCTTTTAGGAGGGAGAATCCAGCTTGTTTGCAAGTGAGAAGGACAAGCAGTGCTCAACTGGATGAATTTCCTTGGTTTTTGAGAAGGTTCCAGGGCCTTAAACCTTTGAAAGGTAATCTAGGCCATTAAATTCCAGACCCAGGTTTAAATAGGATATCTGGGCCTCTACTAAACAAAACCAGCCTTGGACCTCCATTCCATCCAGTCACTCCATGTTTGCCTCAAGACTAAAGAAATGGGGCGTGTGTGCGCACGCACACACACAACACATGAACATTTGATGAGAAAATGTTGTTCTTTTGCTAGATGGCTATGTGCTGAGTTTTAACCAGTGCAAAGAGGTGAAAGTCATGGTAGACGAGCTTGCCGACTGCCCAAATACTGCATAGAACAGTTAAAAGCCACCGGTATTGCTGCAGCTTAGATACTTGTCCATTGAGTATGAGATTTTAGTGGATAAGAAGATAATTTCTAACCAGCCACAATCATCTACAATAGAATACCTTTTGGTCGTAACAGCAACAGCATCTGGATACTATATTCCAAGTATGTACAGTTGTTAAGAAAAGCAGAGACATTCTTAATGATGCAACTGGGTTTAACGTGAACATCAGTGGCTGTCTAATCCAAGAATTTGGCTTGCTTTTGCATTTCTCTCTCCTCTCGACTCATTACAGATTATTCTGATAATGTGTGCTTCCGATATATAGCAGGAATTCAGCCCCTTTAAAGACCAAGAGAAATTCAACATCTAGATTTTTTTATCCTCTTCCTAATGCTGAGTTCTCTGGTTTGGAGACAATCTCTTGTTCTCTGACTTAACTTTTCTTTCTACTGCCTATCTTCCTCAGGAAAATAGGCAGAACAGTCAGCAATGTTTGTTAGTTTTTATAATCCATACTCCCCACCCAACAGCAAGTTACTTTGACGTAATAACTAATATTTTATTAATATGTGATACTAATATTTCTGATTAATACTGTTGATTTTTCTAAGGCAGTCTATTAAAAGCCAAACTTTCATAGTTATCTCATGGTAACAGAGCGAGGTATGATGTTGGATGCTATTTTCAAACTGTTTTTCTTGGTTGTGTTTCCTTTTAGTCCAAATCTCCGGCAATTACATGGTATTTCATTTCATTTCTGTAATTCTAACTGTACTTTAAAATATTTAATTACAACTGATGGAATCTCCCTTCCCTTATGGAAACAGATCCAAGGCAAATCTATAGAATTTGTGAATTGAAAGAGATTGGAAGTTGTTCATTTCTAAAACAACTACTATTTATCCTCTAAAAGCATGATGCCTTCCAAATACCCATCGACTACAGTTTCCTAAGAGCTCTATTCTCCATTCTTCTTAACGAGACAGCAAACATTTTAAAGGTACCAAATAGCTCCCTCTGAGTTCCCTATTTGTTAAAGATTCCTGATTCACATATATTTCATTAACTACTAGTTGCCCTTAGTGGAACTTGGGCATATTTCCGTATCTCTCATAGCCTGAAGCAGAGATTCTTTCTCTCCTAGATTAAACTAGTACTCAGTACCATAATTTCTGAAATTAGACCTTTAGCGAGAAGAAAAGATCAAAACTAGACAATTCTAGTAGTTCCTCCCCACACCACCTAAACACACACACCTCCACATACGCACAATCAACAACACCCTCCAGAATAATGTTTCTGACTTCTCTGTAGAACAACCAGATGGCAGACATATTTCAAAACATATTATATCCAATCCTTACAAGAGCATAGGAATTAGATCATTTGAGTTCTGAAAAATATCCACAGTGGATGAAGGGATAAGATGACCCTTTGAAATCGCCGGCAGCACAAACAGGAAAGCAGAACATCATCTCTCCCTGCAGCTCCCACCACTGCTCCAAAGCGGAGCCAAGAAGTCCTAACAAGACACACATGGGTGGCCACTAGGGACGTCCCATTTCCAGGCACCATTTAACCCGCCAAAGAGGGACAGCCACACCATGGAAACCTCTCAATGGGTCCCTGTAAACGTGACGGAATTCAACAACTGCCCGGGTGTCCAGCCTTGGGCCATGAGAATGCACAGCACCAGACCCTACCTACCTCGGACTTCCACACAACGTAGGGGTGGCTGTGGCTGTTGGGGGGGGACTGGAACTTCCTCTGCTGGAGCCACCTCCTGGGAGAAGTGAAGATGCCATTAGGGCCACCCCCGGAGGAGCAGAGGACGGCGCTGCGGCCACTGCCAGGCCCAGCCAGAACTGAAGGCAGGTCCCAGGCCATGCTCTTCTTGAGGCCGCCACGACCCAGGGGGACCTCATAGTCAAAGTGGAAGCTGCCAGAGGGCGACTTCTCCTGCGGGGTGCTGGGCGTGGAGAAGGAGGAGCAGAGGGGTCTAGGGGGCGGGAGTCGGTTGGCCCGGGGGTGCGGGCCCCGAGGGGAGGACGCCGAGCGGGGGCTGAGACCCTCCGCCGGAGGCAGCGGGGAGCAGAGGCGGCCCCCGGTGGCCCCTCGAGAGCTGCCCTCCACGCCTGCCTCGCCCCCGCAGCCGCCGATTAGGGCAGGGTCCAAACTGCGGGTCTGGCGCAGCTTCCTCTTGGAGAAGCCCTTGGCCGAGGCCGCGCCACCCGAGGCCGGCGAGGAGCAGGAGAAGACACTGTGGAGCAGGCTCTGCGCGGACATCTCGGCGGGACTGTGCCTGAGGGCCACCCTCTTCCCGCTCTCGGGACGCTGGCGATTTGGAACCGGGAAAGGAAGGGGCTCAGGCTAGGCTGCCAGGCGGGGCTGGCCCGGGGCTGGCCGAGGGCGGGGGAGGGCAGTGCCGGGCTCACGCGCCACCAGCGCGCTCCAAGTGCCCCAGCGGGTGCAGAAGCAGAAGATCCATCACCAGCCTTCTAGGAAAAGAGGTCCGGTGGCCTCCTTTGGCCGCTAGAACCTTCCCCCAGAGCCCAAGTCGCGAAAGGGATGAGGAAGAGAAGGAGGAAGGTCAGGCGCTCTCTGGGTTCCCAGCTCCAGCCCGCCAGCGCCACTCCCCCTTCCCAGCCACGGCAGGAGACGCCGCGCTCCGCTCGCTGGCTCTGGACAGCCTCGAAGTCTTCAGCAAGCTCCTCCTTGCGCCCTGAGGACGGTCCCGAGGGCTGGGGAGGTCCCCGCGCAGCGAGAGGGACTTCCTCCGGCTCCGAAGTTGGGCGCCCGAGCTGCGCCGGGGCGGCACCGTCGTTGTGTCCCGGCCCCTCAAGCTGCGCGTCTGGCCTCCACTTGGCTGTTGCGCCCACTCCTCCGACTGGTTAGGTGCGAGGGTGTCTCCAAGCTCCAGGTTCCCTCGGGGTGCTAGCCTTGCTACGAAGTGGGGACACGGACCGCGTTGTGCCTCGGGCCTCCCAAGGGCTGAGTGGCTACGGTGGGAGAGAATTCCTGGCTGCGCTCAGGGAGCTAAGGAGAGAGCCCCAGGGGCGAGTGGCCAAGCCCCACCAGATAAGGGCTCTGGATATTCGCAGCCCAGCCGTGGGCCCAGAGCTGGAGCGGAGCTGTCCCCGCACGCTAACGCTGGAGGCAGAGGGAAGGGGGTGGGTGGGACGGGTAGGGCGGGAGGGAAGCCAGGTCTGGAGCTGGGGCGGAGCCAAGGGCAGGAGAAAGCAGAACGTGGAGTGTTCCAGGCGCCAAACCTGGGAGCCGCGCAGCGAGAGCGCAACTCGCTGCCGATACCCGGTCTCCAGGGGAGAAAGCTAGTGAGGACGGAAGTTCGGACCTTCTCCCTGTCTCCCCTCCCCCAGATCGAGGGGGCGCCAGCTCCACTCACGTTTCTGGAAAGGAAAGGAAGTGTCAGATTGCACCCCACCCACTGGTGTCAGATGGGCAGCCCAGGACGGTTGCTCTAAAGTTGGAGTTAAATCTTCTGTCTTCCTTTTGCAACCCCCTACTTTTTTTTTTTTTTTTTTAAGGACAGAGATTGAGTTCAAAAGCAGTGGCCGCAAATGAATGGGCTGGAGATGGGGACCTACTATGGAGGTGGGGGGAGTCCTGGCCCAGTAAGGGTCCTGTGCGAATGTACTCGAGGAGGAGGGGCGAGTGAGGCTGGGCAGGAGGCAGGCGCCCAAAGCAGCGTCAGCCCAGAGGCTGCGAAGATTGGCGCTCACAAGTGATAGGTCTCCGGTTCGGCTCTGGGACGCCTCTGGGCGAAGCGCGCCGCGGCCACATTCCTGGGAAGCTGGAGAACTTGGCGATGTCAATGTTCCCCGCTTGGAAACGAGTCTGGAAGCAGCTTTTCCCGCTACTGTCCAACCCCTGGAATCTAAAAAGCGCAAAGCCTCGCTCGCCTCTTGGCTGGCTTTGTGATGTAACATTTAGGTTTTGCAACGCAACTTACAACCTTCTCAATAGGGGAGCAGAAAGAATGTTGGACATGCCTGCGTACTTTATTTAACTATGTTCGTGTGTCCTCTTTTACCACTTCAGGGTGAAGAGAATTATACCCGAATGTAAAGGTGACTTTCCTCTTCCATTTATTAAAGAAAAAAAAACTTAAAATGAACTTAAAAATACAGGTGTTTGGCACAAACGTTCACCTTGCTGTAGGTGTATAAGAATTGTCCAACTTTGATTTTGGAAGATTTCTTTTACTCCCTATAAAACTTTCAGGGGAAAATTTTGTCTTTTTCAAAAGTGTGTTTGATGTTCCTAGATACCCGACTATCTAGGAGGAGGCGCCTCGTGAAATCTAACAGAAGAATCCAACACCTCCACAAAGGGCTTCATTTGGCCCCCAGGATCTCTGCTGCACAGGTTTTTGTAAATGTGGCGGGACAGACTGCATCCAGGGAGTTCCTTCTGATAACTTTATGACCTATCTGCTGCCCGAAGACACAATGAGTTACAAATTTCCCAGGACTCTCACCGCTGTCCATCTCTTCGCACCCTGAGACTTAAGTATTTTCACTGGCTGACAATTAGGTGTGTATGGAGAAGCACAGCATTTAAAGTCACTTACTTCCCTGCCTGACTACACACGCCAAATTACATTTGGGGGATTGTTGGTGTTTGCTCTCTTCCCTCTTCAAACAAGTCACATTTGAAGTACAAGAGGGAGGGTCTTGCCTGCCCGTTCCTTTCTCAACAATACCCTGTAATTTGTCACTAGTAATGAAAACACTTAATACCTCTACCATTCAGATACCATTGCATGGAACTGGTTATGCCTCATTGGATCTTGGCATTTGGAGTAGATGGTTAACAAAGTCACACTTCATAGGACCTCTTATAACTTACAGTGGTTGAGCAAATGTAATTTATGGTTCATATATATTCTATTTCTCTAAACCCATATGATGACCATGGGGTTGAAAATGCAACCCTGCCACAATTATGTAAGGCTTATAAGAATGCCCTCTAGATATTAAGTCATACATTCCTGGTTATAGATGCTGGAGAGCCAATGAGCAAAAGGACTCTGCTTGGGGCTTGGAGCAGACACATCCAGTTAATTCATCATCTTGTTTCCAATGGGTCTTGACCCTCTATTAGCCTGAAGCTTGCCTCACTGATGGGAACAATGAATAAATTGTTTTAAATATTCATAAAATTAACTTTGGGCTCCTTTTTCAAACCCCAGTGTAAACATGTGAGCTTTTAAAACACGGGGAGAAATGTAGTGGTACTTCTGGAAAGAAAGTATTCATAAGAAAATTATTTGGATTTTTAAAAATATTTTTGAACTATTTTGATTTCCAACCTGACTGCTATTAGGTTTATTTTGCAGTCATTGTGGTTTGTGGCATATTTATTCATTCCTAGTTAAGGCATCCGATTTTACTCTTGTTTGTTATATAATCCCTTTGCTTATATAGACCCAACTCACATTGGCCTTTCTGATTGACTGCCATCTTGATTAAAGAAGATCTGGGTTTCATTTACCAATTTCAAAAATGGCTGGTCTTGTTACACTGATCCCCAGAATCTTTCTTACAATTCATCAGCCTGCTTCATAAGCAATAAAACTGGTAGTCTAGAAATAAATGGCTTTAAATATATATACCTTAAAAATTAGATCTGCAGGACTTTGCTCCTTTATGAGGGCATTTGCTATTGAAAAGTAGTGTCCACATTTATTTTTTTCCTTCAGAACCAAAGTTAATCAAAGCCTTAGGATACCTGTTATTAAAGGGTAGCATAGTCTGTTCACTCTTCATTCTCCATTATAATTATCCTAGAAATTCAGTATAAAAAAATATATCCCATCTGGCCATGGCACAAGAATATTCTTTTTTTTTTTTTTTAAGATTTTATTTATTTATTTGAGACAGAGAGAATGAGAGACAGCATGAGAGGGAGGAGGGTCAGAGGGAGAAGCAGACTCCCTGCTGAGCAGGGAACCCGATGTGGGACTCGATCCCGGGACTCCAGGATCACGACCTGAGCCGAAGGCAGTCGCTTAACCAACTGAGCCACCCAGGCACCCGGCACAAGAATATTCTAATGAAAGTTCTAGAGTCCTTAGTCTGACATCAAGGTATTCTCTTACCAAGGATCCTAGAATACTCATCAGTTTTCTTTGTATTCCCCTGAGATGCTGTTCTACAAACACATACATCTTACTACCAAAGGATATATTCTGTTAAACCTAAATTTCCCTTTTCTTAACTTTATCCCTTGAAATTTTTCTTATCTCCAGCCAAAATTCCTCTCTCCCCTTGGTGTTTAGACCCTCAAGCTATTTGTAGATTTTTATCATGCCCCTTGGGTCTAACTCTGTGGTTTGGCTACACTATAAAGTTCATATTTTGCTTTAAACCCATCATTGTAGATGATCTCCTCTGGATTCCCTCCAGTTGCTTATTTCTTTTCAATTCTGATGTCTAATGTTCTAGGTTGGGGCATCCTATTTTGCCCTTGTTTGTTATAATCTCATTCCTTATATCATCCAAATCACATTCAACTTCCTGATTGATAGCCATATTTCAGATATCTATCTGATTGGCTCCCAACACTTAGTATCACTGATTTTTGCTTCATTCTGCCTGTGTCTCTCAAACTGATTGTGATCCCTCTGATATCATTATCATTTCCACATTTTTAGTGGTATCTAGGGTAAACAGCTCACAGCACCTCACTCTCCCATAGAAGTCCAGAGTTCTGCCTCTAAGTTCCGGAAACATGAAAAGAGGGACAGGTTTTTAATCTATGTGATGTGGAATATATGAGAAATTTACAGGACTTAAGAATGCTAATTGCATTAAATAACCAGACTGCTCCATGCTCAAACTGCTTCTTGATTGTAAGCTAGGAATTTTTTGCAGCTGAACTAAGACTGTTTCTTCTGATTCCTATTCTAGGATCTCTGTGAATGAATATAATTGCCCAGGCACTTAAACTACAATTGATGGATGTCAGTGGAGGTAAATCTAGTCTCAGGATAATTCCATATGGGTAAGATTAGCAAAAACTCACTGTCTTAAACACCAACCCAGCACTGAGGAACAGTGATCATTTTCCAAACATGAAAATATTGTCGGGGCGCCTGCATGGCTCAGTTGGTTAAGCATCTGCCTTCGGCTCAGGTCATGATCTCAGGGTCCTGGGATTGAGCCCCCCCAACCCCAATCAGGCTCCCTTGCTTAGCGGGGAGGCTGCATATCCCTCTGCCTCTTTCCCTCCCCCTGCTTGTGTTCTCTCTCAAATAAACTCTTTTTTAAAAAAAAGAAAGAAAACAGTCATAAATATTCTCTAGAAGGTGAATATAATGATTTGCAAGATATAAGGGTATTTGAGAGCTTGAGTCAAAATCCGTACTCTGATGTGAGAAGACTAAGATAGAAGTTCCACTCTCCAGCTTAGAGAACAATATTCTATTACCAAAAGAGATATTCAGGGGGAAAAAATCTTCACACAAACACCATAGGGAAAAAGCACTGAACACGTCTATACCATTTGTTAACTTGAATTTAGTATTGTACTCAAGATCATCTATTCAAACAGCTTGGTCCTGACCTTTTAATCATAACAATGTAATAACTAACACTTGTTCGTACTTACTATATGGCAGGTGCTGGGCTGAAATCATGCACGCGCTATAGAAATCAACAGTCAAACACACACAAAGCTAGAATACCTAACCCCCAATTTTATAGATGAAGAAAATCAAGACCTGGAGCAGTCCCACAGGTCACCCCCTGATTAAGTGGCAGAGCTAGTATTCAGATCCATGTCATCTAACCTCAACTTCTAACTCTCGCAGGACTAGAACTGCAGATTAAGAAGCCCTTCATTTTGGAGGTGCTTTGGGACCCCTTCTGGATGGATTTCAATTTGTTGGTTTCCCATCTAGCTGTGTGACCTTGGGCACATCATTTCACAACTCTCAATCTCACTTCCCCACCTGCAAAATCACATCCACTTCAGAAGGCTGCAGAGATGGGGAAAGAACCTACTGTATGCAGCATGCTTAGCAAAGAGCATTCTGGAGAGAATGAGCACAATGACAGGAGTTATAACTATAATCTATACAAAATCTATACATTCTAAATTACTTTATGAATCCAGATATATTGAATGACCAACCATCCCTAGTGTGAGTTCACCTGGTCTAACACCCAAAAGACCAAACCTTTCCAATTTTCTAATGAATCATTTAAAATTGTTTGAAAAAGAACTGTGGTTGACTCTGAATAGTCATAGCTGGGATTTTCACCATTCCCCCAAGTTTTAATGAGGTGCTATCAATACCAACTAAACAATACCAACATAGTCTTTCAAGGTGGGGCACTTTTTTGAGTTAAATGAAGGACAATTTGGGATTCTCTGTATTCAGAGAGGAGTGTAGGAAATGTTTTGCCTCCTACTACATTTATATACCAACAGGCCGGTTTTTTGGCTCAATTTCACATTGCCCAGAATTAGAACCATGAACCCTCTCTCTACAAGACGCATGCAGTTGAGGTTTGAGGTTTGATCTCAGGATCCTGGGATGGAGGCCTGAGTCGGGCTCCACACTCAGCGCAGAGTCTGCTTAAGATTCTCTCCCTCTTCCTCTGCCCCCACCTAAAATAAATAAATATAAAAAAAAAAAAAAAGCCAAGTTCCAGTATGGATGTGCTTAGCAGAGTACCAGGAGCCACACATGAAACAAAGAATTGCTGTTTACCTTCAGTCAGCATTTGAAATAATCTCCCAACATCAAATCCTAAATGTAAAAAGTAAACCATCACCTTTGGTTTTGGCTTTGAAACTTGGTCTCAAGAAACTTTTAATAATAATACAAGTTGGCTGACAACCTATAAACGTTTTATTTTTTAATTTATTGAGCCAAAACCAAGAGTTGGTGGCTTAACCGACTGTGTCACCCAGGCACCCCATCAGTTTATAAACATTTTTGAACACACACTTTGTGCCAGTAGCATTCTTCTTTGTTTTGCTTTCTCCTGTCTTTGCAGTGAAGGTGCATTTGGAGTCTCAAAGTAAGTTAATTTTACCTAAACCTGGTATATGGTTCAGTGGTACTTAGTTACTTAGTTTTTAACATCTTCCCGTAGCACGTTTTAGACTACTTTTGAGGATGAAGAATTAAAGTAATGGGGCGCCTGGGTGGTTCAGTCAGTTAAATGTCTGCCTTCAGCTCAGGTCATGATCCTGGAGTCCCGGGATCGAGTCCCACATCAGGCTCCCTGCTCAGCGGGGAGCCTGCTTCTCCCTCTCCCTCTGCCCCTTCCCCGGCTTATGTGCTCACTCTCTCTCTCTCTCTCGTTCACTCTCTCAAATAAATAAATAAAACCTTCTCTAAAAATTAGGTAATAATGTAAATGATTTTTAATATTTTGTTACTCTAAAATTTTCATAATCTAAACATTTTTCAATATTTTCAATTTTTAAAAGTAAATAATGTAGAATTTTTTCCTCTGAAATTTTCATTTCCCCCAGAATCCTAACTTCTCTACATTGAATGGAAACAGGAAAACCTATTTGCCCAACATTTTTTCTAGTGATAAGACAGTGTGGGGCATGGGAGGGAATGAAGAAAGAAAAACAGCTGGTACTGTGCCTACGGTGTATATTTTTTTCTCATCTACTTTATTGAGGAATAATCTATATACAATAAACTGTACCAATGAGTTCTGGCAGCTGTAAATACCTATGAAACCACCAGCACAATTAAGTCCAGAACATTCCCATCACCTCCTGGGTTAGTTTTTATTAAGGTTCCATGAACACTGACAACTAGATTTTGCACCATGTAATGCTTGAATTATGCCTTCAGTCAATATATAGAGGGAGGGAGGAAGGACTAAATACAGAACAGAGCTTTTTGCTTCTTGAAGTGGGTCAGATTATGTACCCCCCCAAAAGACATATCCAAGTCCTAATCCCTGCTACCAGAGAATGCGACCTTATCTGGAAATGGGGTCCTTGCAGATGTAATCAAGTTAAGATTAGGTCAGACTGGATTAGGGTGGGACCTAAACCCAATGACTGGTGTCTTTACAAGAGAAAAGAGAGGGTTATTTGGAGACACACACACACACACACACACACACGAAAAGACCATGTGAAAATGGAAGCACAGACCGGAGTGATACATCTACAAGCCAGGAAACATCAAAGATTGCCGGCAACCACCAGAAGCTGGGAGAGAGGCATGAAACAGATTCTCTCTTAGAGCCTCCAGAAGGAACCAATCCTCCTGACACCTTGATTTCAGACTTCTGCCCTTCTTAACTGTGAGAGAATAAATTTCTGTTGTTTTAAGCCACCCACTTTGTAATAATTGGTTGTATTTCTTAAGCATAGCATGCCACAGCTTGGTTCTCGTTGTAACAATTTAATAAAACCCAGAACCAAGGAATTCATTGAGCAAAAAGCAATCACAGAGAATTTAAAAATAAGGCAAGAGAATAGCTAATGACTGGTTCTAAGTACAGTAACACCCTTGCCATGGCAGCCGCTAAGTTGCAGCTGGGTCCCACACCTGGTTCTAACCTTCCTTCAGGATGGAGTTCAGTTCACTTTTCCCCTTGGGAACCTTCTGTCCATCCATGCATTTGTTTAAAGAAAGGTGTTGGGGCTTGGTTTTGTAATTGGTCAGCAACACACAGAAGTGTATCACTAGCTCAAGCCAAAAAGAGACACTCAAACTTGGAGGGCTGTGATGCTTTAGTTTACCTTCTTTGGTGCTTAATGCACTCTTCATTTAAGGAGCTGAGCACACACCTGGGATGCAAGCAAGTTCAAATGCCTGAACAGGCCTGACAGAAAGGCCTTGAAAAGGACAGATGTGAGCTGATCAAACTCTTCAACAGGCATGGAGAACCAGAGCCCAGTAAGGTTTACCTAGAGAGAACCTCCAGGGATCCAGCTGAAAAAAGCAGAGCTGCTCAAGTACATAGCTGCATGCCCTTCATTTGCCTCCTGTAGGATTTATTGGGAATTCCTTGGGTATTTTTCACAGTTCACTGCTTTGTGGCATGACACAGATTAGAGACATACCAAAGAACTCCCACCCCCTTTAAAGATAGAGGAATGAAAATAAGACACTCACAGATTGTAATAAGCAGGCTGTGGACTGGGGAGCTAAATTTAAGGGGTTTTCCCCCTTTTTAAATAGAAATGGCTTCAGAAAGCAGTGCTACGGAGTTGGCAATGCAAAGCGCTGGAAGTCGTTGAAGGTTTACACAGCAGTGGGGGAAAAGCCAGGAATGAGAATCCTAGATCTAACTTCTAGTACAGGCTCGGCCACTAACTAGCACAGCCAACCAAGCTTGTGCAAGGTAAATCCCTACTCACCTTCCTGGTCTCAGCTTCAAAGTCCCTCTCCTGAGGAACTCCTCCTGCCTACGCCTCCTACCTCAGCTCAGTTAGGTCCCTGTTACATGCTCTTTTACTCACAGACACTTCCTTCATCATAGCACTTGCCAACAGAATGATAATTACATGGTATTCACTAGTGCAACTGTGTATGTTCAAGCTCTAACATCCCCAAGATCATGAGTTTCAGGAAGCAGGAGCCATGACTGTTTTCCCTCGTATCCCCAGTGCTGAAACAGCTCATATCACATAAGAATAAGGGCTCAATCCATAATCATAAATCGATCTGTCAGCCCCTGTCCCCTCATCTGGGATCTGGCTCTTTTGATCCCTGCTGGCTCTTGCCTTCTGTGTCTCAGAAAACTTGGAATTATCCTCAGGCATCAGAGGGAGGTATCTCTGTTGATCTGACTTGTTGTGAAAGGACTGAAATAAGCAATAATGATGTAGGCATCTGCTTATGAAAACTGTTGCTGTTTTGTTAAATGCATGGCCTCTGAGTTGGATATCTCCAAGTTTGAATCCTGTGGGGGTGTGTGGGGGGGTGTGGGTGTGTGTGTGAGAGACAGAGAGAGACAGAGACAGAGACAGACAGACAGACAGACCAACTAACCAACCTTGGGTAAAGTTATTTAGTTCTTCATGGATTCAGTGCTTCCTCTGATACAGGCAATTTAT
The DNA here is from genome assembly GCF_011800145.1 of Mirounga leonina. NCBI lineage: Eukaryota > Metazoa > Chordata > Mammalia > Carnivora > Phocidae > Mirounga > Mirounga leonina. Next base: position 8,256,537 of record NW_023270649.1, read on the forward strand.
AACTCTAAGATGTAAAGCATTTAGTACATTTTCCAACATAGAACACACACATAACTGTTACCTATTATTAATAAAATTTACTAGCATGGATTATAGAAATAAAGTACATAGTATGGCCTATCTAGGCTTGTCTATCTGTATGTACCAACATAAAATCAAATACCTAATAACAGTAATAGTAGTAGTAGCCAACCCTTCATATGCATTAAGTGCTTCACCAATCCTCACAGCTTGATGAGATACATATTGCCTTCATTGCCCAATGAGGAAACTGAGTTACTAAGAGGTTACAAACTTGCTTAAGTGAGCTAATAAATGGTAAAGCCAGGATTTGCCCAACTTAGCTAATCGGGTTTATAAAATATGTTTTCTATGGAAGATGTGTGACAAATTAAAAAAAAAGTCACACTAATCTCCCCATTCACACGATCTAGACCACATGCACAGGATTGGGGGTATAGGGGTGTGGGGGTCAGGCGTGGAGGAAGGGAGGAAGGCAGGCTTAACATTTCCTAAGCACCTATTCTGTGCCAAAAACTCTGCATAGATGATTCCTACACAACTTTACTATGATGTGAATTTTTTTTTATTATGTTATCTTAGTCACCACACAGAACATCATTAGTTTTTGATGTAGTGTTCCATGATTCATTATTTGCATATAACACCCAGTGCTCATTACAACACGCGACCTCCTTAATACCCATCACCAGGCTAACACATCCCCCCACCCCCCTCCCCTCTGAAACCCTCAGATTGTTTCCCAGAGTCCACAGTCTCTCATGGTTCATCTCCCCCTCTGATTCCCCCCCTTCAGTTTTCCCTTCCTTCCCCTGATGTCCTCCACGCTATTCCTTATGTTCCACATATGAGTAAAACCATACGATAATTGTCTTTCTCTGCTTGGCTTATTTCACTTAGCATAATCCCCTCCAGTTCCATCCATGTCAATGCAAATGGTGGGTATTCACCCTTTCTGATGGCTGAGTAATATTCCATTGTATATATGAACCATGATGTGAATATTCTTATTCCCATCTCCACCATGGTGAAATCACCATAAATCAGTGATCCACACCCACATCTGTCTAACATCAAAATCCACTTACTTCCCACTACATGAATGTCGGATCTGGCTAAAAAAGATCATGGTCATCATAAAACCTGAATAGGAATGTCATACCCCTAATTTGAACTTGCCCTTTGTACTTTCTAAATGCAGATGGAAATTAGACAGCCATAGCTCTGTGTTTGTTATGCATATGTTCACTTATTAAAGGAGTTCTAAATTTCTTTCCTCCAGGGTCAGTCTTCAGATTTTTTTTTCCTGGTACCACTACTTTGCTTTAAACATGTTCTTTTGGACATTTTTCACTTACTGCATATTCCTCTTAAATTGTGAAGCCCCAAACTGGACAGAGTGCTCTTAAAAGGGACATATTCAAGCTGTGTTTAGTTTGATTTATGTATGCCACTGCTTTTATTCACATTTTATGACCTACCTGATATGTGTAGGATGGTGATAAGTTCATCAAATTCTTGTTATCCATAAAGTAAAAGGAGACCAATCCTACCAAACTGGGTTCTAAGGTTATGAGAAATAAGTTGCTAAATTCCCTTTTATTATTCAGAACAGATCCTTCTGCCCAAATGAGTTCTCATCAATGGAAAGTCAGTATCTTGAGCCAGATGATCTTTGGAGCATTTCCAAATTGCATGCTGTAGCAAAAAGTGTCTTTCTAAATGGAGATTGATCTGATAAAGGAGAGGGCCAAAAAAGTATCTATTTGGTTCAAGCATGTGACACAACGTGGATCATTAAGATAACGGAAAAAGTGTGTTTAAACCACTTGAGAGCCTGATTGGAAGAAATGTGATTGCATAAACCTTTTATTCAAAAGTCCTGAATTAAACATACACACATACACACACCCTTTATTGATAGTAAGCACTTAACATCTCCGCACCTGCTAAGGCTGTCTTACATGCATCAGTATGTCCTCAAGTCTGCACCCCTCTCTTTGACCTAGTTGTTAGCACCTCCACTAGCAACGAGACTCCTACAAGTAGGAGAAACACAGCATCTAATCTACTTAAGAAATGGAGAAAGCTGTGGCACAGAAATGGCAAGTGACATGCCCATGATATGAGAGACTGTGTTCCATTCACTTTTTTAGCCCTAGAATATTCCACAATGGCTGATACAAGATAGGCCAACAAGCAAATGAAAAGATGTTCAACATCACTAATTATTTCATTTTTATTAAAATGAAAAAAAAATGAATGAATGAGAGATTACTGGAGCTAGAATTATTTTTGCCATCTGACATGCTGAGGTCACCCTCTATAACGTTATTGAGATATAAATCACATACCATCGAATTCACCCATTTTCAACTCAGTTCGTTTTAACTCAATTTAGCTAAATAGTGCTAACTTATATATATTTATTTAAAGTCTGCTTCAAGATTTGCCAGGAGACGAGGTGAGTATGTACTTAATTAAAACTAGTTTTCGGAATCTATCTCTTGATTTATTTGTTAATGCATCCCTTGAGACCACCAATTGAGAAATGAAAACGAAAAACTACAAGTCACTGATAAAGGAAATTGAGGAACATAAATAAAGAGAAAAACATTCCATGTCCATTGACTGGAAGAATTAACACTGTTAAAAAGTCCATACTACCCAAAGTAATCTACACATTCAATGCAATCCCTATGAAAATCCCAATGGCATTCTTAATAGAACTAGAACAAATAATTCTAAAATTTGTATGGAACCACAGAAGATCCTGAGCAGCCAAAGTGATCTTGAGAAAGAATAATAAAGCAGGGGGTATCACACTCCCTGATTTCAAACTATACTACAAAGCCATAGTAATCAAAACAGTATGATATTGGCATAAAAACAGACATATAGATTAATGGAACAGAACAGAGAGCCCCCAAATAAGCCTACACACTTATGGTCACTAATTTACTACAAAAGAGGTAAGGCTATGCAATAGGGAAAGGACAGTCTCTTCAATAAATGGTGGTGGGAAAACTGGACAGGCACATGCAAAAGAATGAAACTAGACCACTATCTTACACCATACACAAAAATTAAGTCCAAAAGGATTAAAGACTTGAATGTAAGACCTAAAACCGGAAAATTCCTAAGAGAAACATAGGCAGTAAACTCCTTGACACTGGTCTTAGTGATGGTTTGTGTTTTTTTTTTTTTTTTTGGATCTAACTCCAAAGGCAAGGGAAACAAAAGCAAAAATGAACAAATGGCACTACATGAAACTAAAAAGCTCCTGCACAGCAAAGGAAATCATCAACAAAGCAAAAAGGCAACCTACTGAATAGAGGAAGATTTTTGCAAATCATATAACCAATAAGGGGTTAATATCTCAAATACATAAAGAACTTATACAACTAAACAACACAATTAAAAATGGGCAGAGGATCCAAATAGATATTTTTCCCAAGAAGACATATAGATGGCCAACAAGCAAATGAAAAGATGTTCAACATCACTAATTATCAGAGAAATGCAAATCAAAAACCACAATGAGATATCACCTTACACCTGTTAGAATGGCTATTATCAAAAAGACAAGATGGGCATCTGGGTGGCTCAGACATTAAGCTTCTGCCTTCGGCTCAGGTCACAGTCCCAGGGTCCTGGGATCGAGCCCTACATTGGGCTCCCTGCTCCGCGGGAAGCCTGCTTCTCTCTCTCCCACTCCCCCTGCTTGTGTACCTGCTCTCGCTGTGTCTCTCTCTGTCAAATAAATAAATAAAATCTTTAAAAAAAAAGACAAGAAATACCAAGTGTCGGTGAGGATGTGGAGAAAAGGGAACCCTCTTGCACTGTCTGTGGGAATGCAAACTGGTACAGCCGCTGTGGAAAATGGTAGGGAGATTGTTCAAAAAATTAAAAATAGAATTACCATATGATCCAGCCATTCCACATTTGGGTATTCATCTGAGGAATACAAAAACATGAATTCAAAAAGATATATGCACCCCTTTGTTTACTGCAGCATCATTTACAATAGCCAAGATATGGAAACCACCTAAGTGTCCAATGATGGATGAATGGATGAAGAAGATGTAACACACACACACACACACACACAAGAATACTACTCAACCGTGAAAAAGAAGGAAAGGTTACCATTTATGACAACATGGATGTACCTTAAGAGCATTATGCTAAGTGAAATAAGTCAGATTAAGAAAGAAAGACAAACACTGTAAGATTTTACTTACATGTAGAATCTAAAAAACAAAACAAACTCACAAATACAGAGGACGGACTGGGGGTTGCCAGAGGGGAAGAGGGTTAGAGCATGGGCTAAATGGGTGAAGGGGCTGAATTGCATGGTGGTGATGATAACTAGACTTATAGTGGTGTTCACTCTGTAGTGTATGCAAACACTGAATTATAATGCTATATGCCTGAAACTTATATAATGTTATATATCAATTTTACCTCAGTAAAACAAAAGGAGAATGTGTTTTCCAAAATATATATTGGCTACAACTAAGAGGTTATTTTGTGCATTTTTAACTTAGTGGAGAAATCATTACAATGATGAGGAGACTGCTTATTTTCAGTCAGAATCTTGCTTGGAAAAAGAGCTTCCAAAAGAGAGTCATAAGATTTTCAGATGATTGACCAGATCCAGAGGGTAAGACTTCTAAGGAGAAGCCAGATTTATTATTACCGATTTTCAGCAAGATAAAGTATTTGTTTTCACAGATTGCTTTAGTGTCCTGGTTTGACATTTACTATTGTTTTAAAAGGCAAATCAAAGACACTGGAAATGAGGAGGCCAGATAAAATAAAACCCCAAACTACCCTGGAGGGACAGAATAATTGATAAAGGTGACCCAGAGCCCCCTTCTTCAGCCCTAGACAGCCCAGGGCCCCAGGACTATTTGGTTGGTGCCTCTCTTTATTTGAAAAGATTTAATCCATGGTCAACCAGCTTCTTTCTCTTCTAGGAGCTCAAATTATTAGTCTAAGGCAGAACATCATCAACTTTTTAAAGGAAGGCATTGAACTCAATGAGACTTTATCTGATAAGATTGAAAGCCAAATGAAAGTAATTTTTTTTTCAGTCAGCTTTTATGTTCTCTTGCTAAAGGAAATGAAAGTTCTCCCAATATGTAGCCCCTTTTCTGTGGAACCTTGGAAATACTGATTTTCACACACAACCTTTCTAAAGAAAGAAACTTTGCCACAGATCTTTTGACTAAAGTGACTCAGACAGTTTTTAGTCACTGGGCTTGAACCTCCGATTTCTAGTCAAGCATCCCTTGAGATGTTTCACCCCACAATGGGTGATTATGGCTTTATCTCTCTAGTCAGTCAACAAACATCTAGTGAGCAACCGCTTACACACTGGAAATTCTCCTCTGCGCTGGATACAGCAGTAAACAGGAAAGAATGTGTCCCTGCCTTCAAAGAGAGCTTACCAAATTATACAGGGAGACACATGACAAATACATAAACAAGTTAATATATCATTTTAAGAAATAATATGTACTATATAGAGTGGAAAACAGAGGAACTAGTGTGTTGCTTTAGCTACAGTGAAAAAAGACCTTTCTGAGGAGGTGATAACAGATTTGATTTCTATTTGTCTGTAGAAAACTCAGACGGAGACACTAATCCAAAAGGCAAAGGGTGGCGACCCTAAATACCCTGAGCAACCAAGGCAAATGTGAAGGGTGAGCCTTAATGACCCTGAAATGTTCCCAAAGGCCTGCTTCACTGTCCTTGTGAGAAAAGCAAAGTCTGGCTTCTTTTAAGAGACCTGTTAGATAAATAATCGCTTGCCTTGGGGCTCTTACCTTTAGGAGGCCAGGTGTTCTAATTCAACCCACAGATCTATAATCTCTCTGAAAGACAGTACTTCTGTGATTTAAAAAGAAGGCTTTGTAAAAATACTTCACTTCCACGCAAAATATAGTTTCCAGAACTAAATATAGTGTTGGCACTCATGCCATTGGCTGACTTCCCCGCATTACATTTGCCTTTAAGGGCATGTTCACTTTCTCGTTCTCATGCTTTCAGACACGGCTGTCAGTCGGGTTCACAGCCCTGCAGGGGCAGTGTTTCAATAACCTCCCATGTTTTCATTAATTCTTAAAAAACCTTACAAAAACATTTCTGTTCATGTTAGGTTTTGCAAACCTTTGCCCTTGTACTCTTTTTTTCTTTCACAAAATCCTAAGTTTGGTGCTTAGACTAATTTGACCTCAAAATATATCATCTTTTAAATAAATATAAGATTTGACAAGATCCAGAAACTGGTGCTGAAATGGAAGTCAGGATCCTCTCCAGTCTTCTGAGGCCAGGTCAACAGAGCTACAATTATCCCAATAGCTCCAGGGGAAAATAAAACACTCTACTGGGGGGGGGGGGGGGGAAGGAAGATAAACATTCAAGGGGAGTATCTATTTTGGGGGGAATCCACAACAGAGATCTCGCTGAGTGTTACCTGAATTCGTTATCTGCCCAAATCTTCTGAGGTATTTTCTGGACTCTGTTCCACCTCGGGCTTTGAAAATCAGCCCCAATGTTGTGATTTCTTGGTCATAACACCCAAGAGAACTCAAATGATCAGCAGTAAATGGACTAATTTAACATGACTCCACGATGTAAGGATCTGCTCCTGACTCCCGACTGACCATGGTACTTTGGTCAATTTTCTGAACACTTGCAGCCCCTTAGCTGGCTAGTCTACTGGTGAGGAAGGTGATAGAAGGCCGTTGCCGTGTCAGGCATCTTACTTCACTCACTTGAGTGAGCACTGTGTGAATATCAATGCCAATGCGATAGTAATGGAATCGGCTTTTAAAAGAAAATAAACATGTGTCTCACAAAACAAAGCTTAAACATATAACTTTCACTACTTGTCAGGCTTTGAAGGGAAATTTGTAGAACACAATTTCTAAGCCATTTGCTTCATTATTTCCACAGAAACCACAAGGGGAATTAAATAGGAGAGCGGAGCAGTTATAAGAATAACTCACATGGAAAAATAGCAGCTTTTTAATGAATTTCCTGAGTACTGCAGCACTGTAGAGACGATGGAAGAATGCTTTTTTAAAAGTGGGGCTGAACAGAGCAAGATTAACTAATTAAGATACTGGTTCTTGGATGCCTATCAGTGAAGTCATGCTAGGGCCAGGTTTTTTAGCCCAATTATCTATGAGATTCAGAGAAAAACTCATAGTTCCCAGAAAGATCACTGTTTAGAATAAAGACTGGGCGCTGAGACGAGGGCTGTTAGGAAGAGAAACACGGGAAGAGAAGGAAATACATAGGGCGGGGGGGTCAGAAACTGCAGGCTGACAGGTTGCAAAGGGGTCTGCACCCTCTCAGGAGGGGTGCTGAGGGACGCAACGGGAGATGACGAATGAGAAAGCTCTCTCGGTTCCCCGTTACAAGCATCAGTGGCGGCCGAATACCGCAACCCTAGGCAGTCTGCATTGTCGTCTTCTTCAAGGGCCACCACCCGGCGAATCACACAAATAACAAAAGCATATCCGAGAGGCAACAGGGTAACGGCTGAAGAGCATGGATGCTGGATTCAGAGCCGGGTCTGAATTCAGGCTCTGCTCGTTACCAGCTCTGTGCCTCCATCTCCGCCACTGAAAAATGGGACAATAGCCGTCTTTGCTCCCAGGCTGCTATGAGAATTCAGGGAGTTAATACTTGCAAAATGCTTAGACCTCTGCCTGACACACAGTGAACACTCAAGAATGAGTTTTTAAACTAGTAAGTACAATTACACCCAGAACGCTTTATTCTGTGTTTTGGTAGGTTTATCAGCTGATAGAAAATGGGCAGTACTTTTCATTGCTCATAATTCATATTTCAATTTCTTGCTTTCCAAGAGTTTCTGTTTATAAAAAGCACCTTGTTATAATATTTCCATTTATTCTTATGATTTTTACCGTTCTGGAAAAATTCTCTAACAGAAATTTCCACCAAATTTTTTTTTTTTTTCTGAAATGAAACTGATCTTCAGAAAGTTGATTAATTCCACGATGGCCACCTAATATTTTTTTTCCTGCATAGTATATACACATGATGCATTATAGGTGCTGAGGATTTTTTCTCCTCCGCTAACTGCCTTGACTTTCTTTCACACTGGGGCTTTCAAAGAATCCATTTGTGATTTTATGGAAACTTTTCTAATGAATGGTGCCACTTTTGAAGTTGAATACACTCATTCTGTGGAAAATATAAGTAACACTTGGCATGGAGAAGAGCAGGAAAATTCTGAGAAGTAAACCAAAATATTTATATATTGGTCCACAAAAGATGTGCACCAGTGATCTTAGAATATATAGGAAAATGAGCTTTGCCCTCAATGCTAAGACCTACATCCATTTGCAACAACAACATAAAAGAGGCCATAAGCTCTCCCTTTGTTACTGGGTCACCACAAGAATGTGAGTTGGGTGAACTGAGTGTGTTCTCAGCACTACCTTTAGCTTCTAGTCCGGTGGTCCTTGTTGGAGCCAGACTTCTCTTGTTAACTCAAAATTGTTTTGGCAAAATGTAAAAAAGCTGTCTTATTATTCTTCATATGTCAGAAAAGATAGTTTCAAGTTAATACTACTCTTTGAATTTATTCTGTTTCTTACGCTACTTTGCTCTTAATCTGGTTGCCTGGCATTCTTGCACATTGAATTTGAATATTCTGTAAATGATTTACATTTGATGAATTTTATTTCCTCCAACATATTTTAATGCCAATTTTCTCCCAAAGAAAGTAGTTTGAGTGCAAGTATACTAAATTTCAGCCAAGGAACTGAACAAAATAATTGTTTCACTATAATCATTTCTTATAGATTTAATTCTAGGTTACCAGTTAATTTAAAGGAAAAAGTAAGAACAGATTTCTCTTCTAAGTAATAATCTATAATGTGTCCCAATTATTTTTATGAATATACATGTATACACATACATTAATATAGACACATGCATGTATACATATAGACACACATATATATGCACATGTATACACATAGATGTTACAGATATGCCTACCTAGCTTTCTTTCACATATAATGTTTCCATAATGGTTGGCAAGGTGAAGTAATTCTCTTCAGTGAATTACGTTGGGAAACTTGAACACAGACACTTTAAAAATGCCTCCTAAGCTATCAACAAGATAAATAGGGGGGCCTGGGTGGCTCAGTGGGTTAAGTGTCTGCCTTCGGCTCAAGTCATGATCCCAGGGTCCTGGGATTGAGTCCCACATCAGGCTCCCTGCTCAACGGGGAGTCTGCTTTTCCCTCTCCCTCTGCCCCTCCCCCTGTGCTCGTGCTCTCTCTCTCTCTCAAATAAATAAATAAAATCTTCAAAATAAAAAATAAAAAACCAAGATAAGTATCAGGTGATCACGTCCAAAGGCCAAAAGACCCTAAAACAGGTTACAAATAAAATTGCTCATTTAACTACCACTTCCCCCATTAAGCACACCATATTTTAGTATATTACATTACAGAAAATATAAAGTGTGCTTGGAAAGCTGGTATAAACAGTGCCAAAGAAAGCAAGCAAAGGTGTATCCACTAGTCAAATGCCCTTCCTCCTAAGGTGAATTTCCCTACTGGGAGTTAGTGCACACTCACAGTTAAAAATGCATTTTTCTCCAGGCAATTATATCCCAATCGTGTGCCTGTGGCCAAGAATCTGGTGCATGCAACCTAAGAAGCAAGTCACACAGGTCCTTGACACCAAGTTCCCCAGCAACACTCTTCCAAGGACACAACAAGCAGCCTTCCTTTGCTCACAGGTCACACGTGTGTCAATCAACACTGCCCTGCTCCTGACCAAGCCTGCCATTCTCTTTTTTTCTTTCTAGAATCCATTCCAATCGTCCTACCTTAGTTCAGGCTGTTATACAAAGTACCATAGACTGGGTGGCTAAACAACAGAAATTTCTCTCTCCCAGTTCTGGAGGCTGAAACTCCAAGACTGTGGTGCCAGCACAGTCGAATCTGGTGATGGCCCTTCCAGATTGCAGATGGCTGTCCTCTCATAGTCTCTTCAATGACAGAAAGAACGCAAGGGTGCATCCTGAAGTCTCTTTTACACGGGCACAAATTCCATCACGAAGGTCCTCCTGATACCACTGCAATGGTGGGGGGGTAGGATTTCAACATATGAATGAGGGCAAACACATTCAGTCCACTGAAGTCCCAAACTGCACGTCCAGGGTGCAAGTGGATTGATTTGGACCTTGAATTTTGACTAGATGTGTCCTATTGTTTCTACTTTCAGGGGGCCCTTTGACCACTCAACAGTGCATATAGCAACAGTTGCATTCTAGGGAATACACCAATGAGAATTACAGATATTACATAAAATTATATTTTCTTTCTGCCAATGGCTGGAAATGTATAAGCAAATACTTTTCCTCTACAACGATTTTTTTCTAATTTTAGAAAATAAAAAATAGAATATATTTTGCTCATTTTGCTTCTGGCATAGTGAGAAAAAAATCTAAGCTTCATAATAAAGTTATTTTGAGAACGATCTCAAGTCCACAATCGGGGGGTAAAAAAAAAAAAACAAACAGTAACCCCAAAGGACTGGCGGGGAAGTAAGGGATCAACGTAAAGAAGCTGCTTAGGAATCTCAGGATTGTCATAGAGGAGGGTGAGTCACTTAAAATGCAACTGATGGGGGAGGTATGCTCTTTATCTAGAACTTACAAGGCCTAGTCTGCACAAAAAGACCCATCTCCCCTAGCAAAAGGAGCACTAAATTCCCTCTAGCTATGCAATGAGTAATTTAAACCATTTTGAAGTTTTAAAAAATGCAGTATTTCCTTTCATGTGGTTGCACAAAAATTTGAACTGAGTGAAGACTCGGGGTGTTAATTAGGCACATTCCCGCACTTAAGTGAAATAAAAACATCAAAGAGGGAATGAGAAGGAAAACACCAAGAGAACACATTCGACACTCGTGTACAATACGGTAGACTGAAACAAAAGTCTGAAAACCATTTGCAAGACTCGCCATGTCGGTCAGCACTTTAAAGAACTGAACAAGCAGGTTAGCTCAGCATATGAGAATTTTCGAACCCGAAGTTATCTTGGACCCAGGATGACTCATCTTCCCTCAGTCACTGAGGAAATGGACACCACACCAAGTCACCTGAGCTGGGTTTAGACACTTTGTAGGTAGGGTTCTGGTCTATATGATCTGCCTATCTGTAAGTGGAGTGCCCAAGTCTGACCTGCTCGGGCACCCTTCCCCTGGTATCCAAATAAAGTAATTCATGTCCAGGGTCTCCTCCACTTCACACCTCCTCCCTCCAGCACTCTCCAGTTTTCAGGATTTCTGGCTGTGTCTACACTGCGGTGGACGATGTGGCAGACGCCTGAACTCCTGATCCCTACTATCCTCAGTGACCTCTCCAGGCTTCTTGCTACCTTTGTCTTCAAACCACTTTGCCCCGGGGTTGGATACACAGAGTCTCCTCTTCATTGCCAAGGTGTGACTCAAAGAAGTGTGTGTCGTGTAGCAAAGGCTACGAAAGACGGAAAAATGGGGAGAGGAATGGCCGTCTAGTGCCAGTTGAGCACTGGGCACCCACACTCTCCTGGCTTTCCTCCAGCTACAGCTATCACAGAGAAAGCTAGTACTGACTTTCTTTCCAGAGGCCTCAACCTCTCTCCTCTGGCCCCAGTTCTAAGACTTCACATCGAGTTCTTTCAGGACACAGAGCAGGCAACTCCATCTTCCTCAAACCCCTTAGGTGTGACTAGGTCCAGGCACAGAGCTTTGCAGATCCTAAAGACCCATTTGGTGTTTTCCTAAACCAAAGAGAAGTTAATTTCTCGAGGTTTATCTCTTAGCATACATACATGACTGCGATTTTAAAATACAGCACCATTCTTTCTTTAGGTCATGGCCGTATTAAACAAAATAGAAATCAGGCACATCAAAATCATCAATCCAGAGGGCCTCTGCTCAACTTGCAGAGCCACGGGTGGTTTACACATTAATTTTGTCTCCTGGATACCTCTCCAACCCATCTCCCATCCCCTCCTCTGCAAGACCACTGCCATTGCTGTGGACCAGGCCCTCACCATGTCACCCTTGACTCTGACCGTTACCTCCTAAACTTCTCTCCCTGACACCAGCTTCCTCCTCTTCCAGTTGCATTCACCGGGCCACCAAAGTTTTGTCTCAAAAATTCGAACTTTATCAGGACACTCTCCCAGTCAAGCACCACAATCACCATCACCAGCTCTCGGGAGCATGTACGGTCTTACTCAGGCATAATCTAGCCCTAACTTAGCATTCCATCCTCACACCCTTCCATTCTCCTAATGACATTGCCTGGCTGCTATTAAAACACGCCTTCCCTTTTCACACCTTGGTATCTTAAAGAAGGTTTGTCCTTTTTAGAATGTGACCTATAACCTCTTAAAAATATCTAACACACCTGCTTCAAGAATAAAGGCCCATAAAGAAAAAAAAGGAAGGCATGAAGGGCTCCATGCCCATGGAGCCTACTTTAAAAAAAAAAAAAAAAAAAAGAATCAGTGCCCAGCTTGAACATCACTTTTATGAAGTCTCCCTCTTGGTTCTCATAATCTTCACTATGTGCCTTCATTATTGCATTTTCCACATTATGTGTTAACAGAAGTGATTTTCCTACTAGACTGTGAAGTAAAAAGGAACACTTGCTTTAATTCAACTCAGCTTTCTACTACTTAGCACAATACTTAGCTCTGAGTAGGTAGATATTTAAGGTACTGTGTTAAGCATTTTATATTAATTTCAACTTAAATTTCTGGAAAATAATGTGAGAGAGAGGACCCTGACTTATTTCATTCAAAATCAATGACAATGTTTCCTGGATAATGTTGGCAAAATTGACCCCATAAGAAAAATAATTTGTACTGCTATCTCAAATCATTGTGTAAAAGTGACCTCAGAATGAATTCTAAAAATCCAAAAATGAAAGTCTCCCATCGAAAACAAAGTAGTGAACAGAAACAATGAACTAGAAGTACATAAAAATGGATAGATCTTAAAAACATAGTTAAGTAAAATCATAAGAAACAGAATCAGACCTAGAATACAACAGCACTTACAGAAATTAAAATCATAAATATAAAAATACAAAACAACAATGAATATTTTCCCAGGACACTTTCTTTTCCAAAGACATATATTAACCATGGTTGGGTATATGCGTAAGGCAGAGTACAGAATGAAGAAGAAAATTACAAAATAAGACAGAAGAAAGACACTGCCTGAAATGATAATAGTGGGCTCTGAGAGAGGATTTCTTTTTCAATGTAAAGACTCTGTTGGCGCTTGAACAACACAGGTTTGAACTGCGTGGGTCCACTTATACAGGGATTTTTTTTTTTTTCCAATACAGTACTGTAAATATCTCTTCTCTTCCTTATGATTTTCTTAGTACAGTATATAATACATGTACATACAAAATATGTGTTAATCGGCTGTTTGTGTTATCATTAAGGCTTCTAGTCAACAGCAAGCTATCAGAAGTTCCATTTTTTACTACGTAGAGGGGTCAGAGCCCCAACCCCTCCATTGTTCAAAGGTCAACTGGAGACTGAACCTATTAAAGTGCTGCAGTGTGAGAGGAAAATAGAGGGGAAAAATAAAAATTTTTACATGGGTAATGTAGAGGATAGTCTATTATGCACTGAGCAATATAACTAATTCAGTTGTGGATCTAAAGTTTAAATAATGAAATTAAAATCTTACACAATGCAAGAGAATATTCAAAGTTTGAGGACAGCAGAGCAACTTCTTCAAGGTGCGATGTCACATTCTGGCATCTGAAAATCAGCTGGTGGCTACTTTCTGAAAGCAGTGATATAGAACAGGCCAGGATCTGACAGAAGATTCAAGTCCTGCTGTGTCTGGGACTTGCTAGGTGATCCCAACAGGCCACCCACTATTCCTGGGCCTGCTTCCTTATCAGAATGACACAGATAACAATACCCGTGCCTCGCCAGAGAGGGTGCGAGACAGCAAGCAGAAGGGACTACACCTTACAAATGATTCATTTCCCTCCAGATATTAAAGACATTAAACAAACAGAGGGGACTCCAGTTCCCAGGTGGACAATGCCTGCTCCCCACTGTCAGAAGCCTGCGGCCATTGTATAGAAATTCAGGAGGGAGGGTAAGTGCTAAGGAACAGAAGTGGCCTAACCACCGAACCCACCTAACTGTTGTCTGTTAGCTCGTGTCTTGGAATCTGTTGAGCATCACTTAGCCATCTGTGTGTCTCTGGGGGATCATCCAGATTCTAGGGATCTATGGTCGATATGACCCAGACCTCAACTATTGGACACACTTGCCCCCATTTCATCTCTGAAGAACAGGGTTAGATGGAGGTCACATGATAACAGCTTGAGGCCTACATTTCAGGGACCTGAGGACAAGGCAGTTCCCATGCAAGAGGACTGACCTCAAAATTTCCTTCCTGTTTTGATTAAATAGAAACCATTAACTGCACTTGTAGGACCAAATGCAAAGTTCACCTGTTTCATTCATCTGCCAACATAAACAAGGAAAATCCTTGTTCTTTCATACAAAACAGCCCATCTGGGTTTATTAAATATTGTTACTGTTCTTTTGACACAATTTATAGTTAGAATGTCTTACAATTTAGACTGAAGGCAAATATTTATAAAATGTGGGAAATTAATTTTTAAGAGAATCCCCAAATTACTTATATTCAGACAAAAAGAACAATAATTTTTTTAACCATTAATAATTGAATCTGCTATGTTAAAGACATGAACTCTTCCAGAGGTAAACTGAAGACAACTTAAAGTCTTTTCATGAGCTAACACTGCCTATGGCCTATTCTGTAGTTTTTTCCTGGGAACGTGGCACTGTTTTCACACCATACCTTACATAGCTGTATAACATGCTGTCAGACAAGTGAGTGACCAGTGGGAAAAGTCTTGAAGGAATGAGAACTTTGACTGTTGAAGTTACTCGCAAGACTTATAGTCTAAGAGTGGGCCTAGAACTCAAGCCTCTGACTTGATCTTAGAAACGTGGATTGATCTTGACTTCCAGGGAAAGTGGTAGAGTAGGAAGACCCTAAGCTCACCTCATCCCATGGATACAACTAGATAACACCCACATCAGTGTAAATAACCCAGAAAATGACATGAAGACTGGCAGAACACAACTCCACAGTAAAATGTAAAAAAGGGGCCACATAAAAGAGGGTAGGAAGGGTGGAGATGTGGTGGGGAGCTAAAAAGACCCACAGGGCTGTCTGTGGGAGGGAGGAAGGGATGTCATAGGCAGGAAGAGAGGAGAGAAACAGACTCTCACACCAGGGAGCCCACAAGGGGAAGATGAATCCACGTAACTTTGGCGTTTAAAACTAGAGGGGCCAAATTTCACAAGTTCTTCTTATGATCAGCAGGACTTAATACCTGAAACTTTAAAACTCAGCAGGCTTGGCTCTGGGAGAGCCAGGAGGGTGAGAGGAAACAGTCTGCACCCTTAAAGTGACAGCACAACAAACAGCCCCACAGAGACAGAGCACAGAAGCAGCAGTTTGGAAAATGCATGGGGTATATGGGACAGAGATTCATTTACTAATCTCAGAGTGTGTGCTGGAGGGGTATGGATCATTGGGCAACCTCTCCAGAAAAAAAGGAGCTGACAGGTGCCATTTCCCTCCCCAGCCCCCCAGCATAAATACATGGACACCTGCAGAAACCAGCACGTTGATGACACTAACTTGCTAACACATGCATCTCACCCTGCTCACTTTTGCAGATGGGCCCCATCCAATCCAGCTGGCGCAGGTCCCCTCCTGCAGCAGACCAGCACAAACCTTGCTAATACCACATGCCCTACCCCCATGTTCCCCTGTGGTCTTGCCCACTCCCATATGCTCTTGACCAGAGCCCATTTGTTTGTTTGTTTGTTTGTTTAAAGATTTTATTTATTTATTTGAGAGAGAGAGAATGAGAGACAGAGAGCATGAGAGGGAAGAGGGTCAGAGGGAGAAGCAGACCCCCAGCTGAGCAGGAAGCCCGATGTGGGACTCGATCCCGGGACTCCAGGATCATGACCTGAGCCGAAGGCAGTTGCTTAACCAACTGAGCCACCCAGGTGCCCAACCAGAGCCCATTTGAACCGGCGAAGTATAAGCAGCCCCAACAGGGATCAGCACCACTCCAGAGTGACTCCTGCCCTGGGGAGAAGGGAAGATAACCACACATACCAGTCCTACAGATGCCCCAGGAATGGGCTGGGGCAGACAGCTGGTCTAACGGCAGGCCCCACCTACCAATGAAAGCTTCTCAGGGGACAACACAGGGAAAGCACCCTGCAGCTTGGTGCTACCACATCTCCGGCAAATGCCTGGCCTGACTCAACTCAAGCCCAAGGTGGACTCAGTCTGGCCCACTAACAACACAGGGGCCAAACCCTGCCCACAACAGGCAAAGAGAGGCATTGAAGACAACTGGACTGAAGGAAAAACCAGCTCAGCCACAACAGCAGGGTGCACACAACACACATAGGAAACACCTCTGAAGGACCAGGTTCTGGTGAACAGAGGACATTGCACTGCAGTGCAGTAGAGAGCCTCTTCTTCATAAAACTACTACTTTCAAGATCAGGAGATGTAGCTCACTTTTCTAACACAGAGAAACAGACATGGAGAGTTAGACAAAATGAGGAGAAAGAGGAATATGTCCCCAAATGAAAGAAGAGGACAAAATCACAAGAGACCTGAATGAAACAGAGATAAAGTAATATGCCTAACAGAGACTTTAAATTAACAGTTGTAAAGATACTGGACTTAAGAAAAAAGCAGAAGGGGTGCCTGGGTGGCTCAGTCATTAAGTGTCTGCCTTCGGCTCAGGTCATGATCCCAGGGTCCTGGGATCGAGCCCCTCATCGGGCTCCCTGCTCAACGGAGAGCCTGCTTCTCCCTCTCCCACTCCCCCTGCTTGTGTTCCATCTCTCACTGTGTCTCTCTCTGTCAAATATATATATAAAATCTTTCTTAAAAAACATTAAAAAAAAAGAGTAATAACATTTGCATTATACAGATCTCAGAAGAAGAAAAGAGAGAAAAGGGGCAGAAAATTTATTGGAAGAAGTAACAGCTAAAAACTTCCCAAATCTGGGGAAGGAAATGTAAATCTAGATCCAGGAGGGAGAGAGGGCCCCAAAACAAAATCAACCCAAGGAGATCCACACCAAGACACATAATAACTAAAATGGCAAAAAGTAGTGATAAAGAGAGAATTTGAAAAGCAGCAAGAGAAAACAGTCACATATGAGGGAAACACCATAAGTCTATCAGCTGATTGTTCAGCAGAAACTTTGCAGGCCAGAAGAGAGTGGCATGATATATTCAGAGTGCTGAAAGGAAAACCTGCAGCCAAGAATATTCTATCCAGCAAGGCTATCATTCAGAATAGAGAGAGAGAGTTTCCCAAACAAAAGTTAAAGGATTCATGACCACTAAACCATCCCTACACGAGATGTTAAAGGAGACTCTTTGAGTGAAAAGGAAAGACCACAAGTAGGAATAAGAAAAGTAAGAAGCACAAAAGCAGGAAAAATAAGTATATCTATAAAAACCAATCAAAGGACTCACAAAATAAAAGGATGTAAACTATGACACTATATTCCTAAAACATGGGAGGGGAGAGGAGTAAAGAATGGGTTCAGGGGCGCCTGGGTGGCTCAGTCAGTTAAGTGTCTACCTTCGGCTCAGGTCATGGTCCCAGGGTCCTGGGATCGAGCCCCGCATCGGGCTCTCTGCTCCGCGGGAAGCCTGCTTCTCCCTCTCCCACTTCCCCTGCTTGTGTTCCCTTTCTCACTGTGTCTCTCTCTGTCAAATAAATAAATAAAATCTTAAAAAAAAAAAAAAAAAAGAATGGGTTCAAACTTAAGTGACCATCATCTTAATAGAGACTGCTATATGCAGAAGATGTTATATACAAACCTAATGGTAACCACAAATCAAAAACCAGTAATACATATGCAAAAAAATAAAGAAAAAGGAATCCAAGTACATCACTAAAGAAAACCAATAGGCCATGAGAGAAGAGAGCAAGAGAAGAAAGGAACAGAGAAGAACTACAAAAACAACAATAAAACAAGTAACAAAATGGCAGTAAGTATATACCTATCAACGATTAAATTGAATATAAATGGATTAAATGCTCCAATCAAAAGACACAGGGTGATGTAATGGATAAAAATGCAAGATCCATCTATATGCTGCCTACAAGAGACTCATTTCAGACCTAAAGACACATGAAGATTGAAAGTAAAGGGATGGAGGGTGCCTGGGTGGCTCAGTTGGTTAAGCATCTGCCTTTAGCTTGGGTCATGGTCTCAGGGTCCTGGGATCGAGCTCCACATCGGGCTCCCTGCTCAGCGGAGAGTCTGCTTCTCCCTCTCCCTCTGTCCTTCCCCTCTGCTCATGTGCACTCTATCTCAATCAAATAAATAAATAAAATCTTTAAAAAAAAAAAAAAAAGAGGGGCGCCTGGGTGGCTCAGTCGTTAGGCATCTGCCTTCGGCTCAGGTCATGATCCCGGGGTCCTGGGATCGAGCCCCACATTGGGCTCCCTGCTTGGCAGGAAGCCTGCTTCTCCCTCTCCCACTACCCCCTGCTTGTGTTCCTGCTCTCGCTGTCTGTCAAATAAATAAATAAAATCTTTAAAAAAAAAAAAAAGAAAGAAAGAAAGTGAAGGGATGGAAAAGCACTTATCAAGAAAATAGAAGTGAAAAGAAAGCCAGGGTAGCAATACTTATAGCAGACAAAATAGACTTTAAAACAGATTGTAAAGGGTGCCTAGGTGGCTCAGTCAGTTAAGTATCTGCCTTCAGCTCAGGTCATGATCCCAGGGTCCTGGGATCGAGCCCCACATCGGGCTCCCTGCTCAGGGGGGAGTCTACTTTTCCCTCTCCCTCTGTGGTCTCTCTCCCTCTCTTGTTCTCTCTCAAATAAATAAATAAAATCTTTAAGAAAAATTCCTCGGGCGCCTGGGTGGCTCAGTTGGTTAAGCGACTGCCTTCTGCTCAGGTCATGATCCTGGAGTCCCTGGATCGAGTCCCGCATCGGGCTCCCTGCTCGGCAGGGAGTCTGCTTCTCCCTCTCCCACTCCCCGTTTGTGTTCCCTCTCTCGCTGTCTTTCTCTGTCAAATAAATAAAATCTTTAAAAAAAAAAAAAAAAAAAGAAAAATTCCTGACTTTGGGCTAAAATGAAAGAGTGGTGCCCTCTGTAGCAGCAGATAAGGGACAAGTTGCAAAGAGCTTGTTCATGGGATGCCTGGGTGGCTCAGTCAGTTAAGTGTCTGCCTTCGGCTCAGGTCATGATCCCAGGTGCCTGGGAACGAGTCCCGCCATCAGGCTGCTTGCTCAGTGGGGAGCCTGCTTCTTCCTCTGCCTGCTCTGCCTGCAGCTCCCCCTATTTGTGCTCTCTGACAAATAAATAAATAAAATCTTAAAAAAAATTAAAAAGAGCTTGTTCATATTTTGTCATTGAGTGTGTGTGTGCTGTGATGAGTTCAACATTGTTCACATAATGATAAAGCAAGCAAAGAGGAGGGGGCTAGCAAGAGAAGAGAAGTAACTTTATCTTTGCCCTATTGAGCAGCTTTTTGAAACCTGAGTCATCAGTTTGGCCTATCCCGTGGGAAATGGCCAGGAAGTGATAAACAAAATAAATGATGGAATCCAAATGGAAAAACACGGCTCTGTGAGCTATTGGCTACACAAAGAGGAAAATGAGATAGAAGTGTTTATCCTACCAACATGCACACAGTGCTTAGACAGATCGGTTTCCAGACTGAATGTACAGTTATGTGATATTCTGTTCATTTTTTCTGTGCATAAGCCTCATGATGTCATAAACTTAATAAATCTGCCACTTTCTATTCTATTTACACAGGCATGGTCCAACAGCAGAAGGGATCTTTGTACTGGAAAGAAACAGTAGCGACATAAATTGAACTAGATAAATCTGATGGCTCTAGTACCACTGATGTTAATTACTTGCTTACCATCAGTTGTAAGGAAAACTAAATCCCCAGTTCCCAGCTTATTCAATTCAACTCATCAGCAATACGTCACCCTAAGCTGGGAAGACAAGCACAGAAAAAGCTCATAATAAATGATAGAGGAATTAATCATCTATTGGACATGGAGAATCTTTTATGATTATTATAGGTGTATGCAATTTCTGTAAATATCAAATACCAAATCTTAAATAATAAACTAAAGATAATGGTGTATACCCTGGTCTATTGCTATCTAATGGATCATTGGGAAAAAACTCTTCAGAGCAGGAACCATGTTTTAACATATAAAATACATTAAACATTGATAAAATAACTATCCTTAATTGAGCACCTCTGACATATTAATTAAGTAGGTTTATTAATCGGCTTCCTCAATCCAACAAACATTAAAAGAACAATTATCATGAGTAAGGCAATCTAATTCTCTTTAAAAACCCGCCAGTTGAGCGAGTTCTCCAGCATAACCACCTATGGAGGTGGTGCGTCTTATTCTGTCATTGCTTAAAATATGTGAAAATCCTTTATACAAAAGGTCTCCAATGTCAGTTTAGAATCAAATAACACTTGTTTCTTTAAAGTTATGTATTCTTTTGATTCAAAACATATGTTTTTCATCTTGACTCATCTTTCTTATCAGGGTTGATCCAAGTGGCTTTTATCTGAGTTGAAAAATTAAATATAATCTCAAAGCACTCACTGCTACTGTACTAAGCACAATTTCATAAAACAGGTTGCCCAAGTACTCTCGGCAAAGGCATCATCACTGCTAAGTTTAATGTTTCCCAAGTCTTTGTCAAACGGAATACTTTTACTTCTCTTACATGAGAAAATTCTGGTAAGGATGCATAAAAAAAGATAGGTTACAGTGATTTTCAGGATAGTTAAGGAGGTGTAACTCCTTATCTGCCCTCTCATTCTCATCTGAGGTCCTTGCTTCCTGTTATACTGAGAAAGTCACAAGACTTCTTCCTATTGTCTTAGCACAAAATATAAGCCATGTACCCTTTCTTCCAACCTCTCCTATGGAGGAGTTGCCCACATTTTAATCCAGTGGTTCTCATTAGCTTTTAAATCTCTGTGGCATCTGTAGTTAGCCCTTTTTATGTTCCTAATAGTGGGGTTGGTTTGTGCACATGCGTGTGTGTGCCTTCTCTATTTTATGAGTTTTGTCAGTTGTCACTACTGCTAGTTTTTTTAAAAAATAACTTGGCTTTTATTTTAATCCACTCTTTCTTTTAACTTATCTTTATTATTCTCATCCCTCTACATTCTTTGAACTTATTCTGTTTCTTTTCTAACTTATTAATTTAGGAGTTTCATTTATTTTTAGCCTTCTTTTCAATATAAGCCTCTGAGTCTATAAACTCCCTGTTAAATACCACCTAGCTGCATCCCTCAAATTTTGTATTATTTTTAATGTCTTTAAATTATAAGTATTTTCAAATTTCCAATGTGATTTCTCCTTTGAACTGTATATACATCTTAATGTTTCTTCACTTCCCAAAGTGTCTGGGTTTTGTTTTCTACTATTTTGCTTGTTCTTGATTTCAAACATAGTTGTGATAGAAAAGATGAGATGATAATGGTTTTTCAACATTTGTTTAGATTATTTTATGTTCCAGTATATAGTCAGCTGTTGTGAAGTCCCACACATGCTTCAAAAGAATATGTATTGTCTACTTCTGTATACTGTGCAGGTGTGTCTCTACCTACAAACACATATGCATTTGGCCAAGCTTGTTTATATTATCTTCCATATCATAATGCTTTCCTTCATCTATGAATTACTGAGAAGGAAAGGTTGAAAATGATCCCCATGATTGTAAGTTTGCTATATCTCCTTATAATCCCATCAATATCTGTTTTACAGATTTTGAAGTTATGTTATTAGACAATCTAAGTTCAAAATTGTCAAAATTTCTCATCCATTATGAATCACTAGATTGTACACATGAAACAAATATTACACTGTATGTTAACTAACTGGAATTTAAATAAAAACTTAAAAAAAAGAAAAAATTTCTCATGCACTAAACCTTTTATTAATATTTAAAGGCCCTCTTAGTGATATATTTCTCCTTAAAGCCTATTTTGTCTGATATTACCACGGATATACCAACTTCTCTTGCTTACTATTTGTCTGATACAGGCAACCCTCTCAGGTCCCCTCCGTCTTCGGGAGCTCTGTATTAACACTTTGCTATCGCTCAATAAACCTTGCTTTGCTGCCCACCAAAATATATATATATTTTTTTTCTGATATAACCTTTCCAATCATCTTATTTTCAACATTTCTATACTGTTTTTGTTTTAGATATATTTCTTATAAACAATATAACTTAGTGGGACACCTGGCTGGCTCGGTCGGTAGAGCATGCAACTCTTGATCTTGGGGTTGTAAGTTCGAGTCCCACATAGGATGTAGAGAGTACTTAAAATCTAAATATATATATATATATATATATATATATAACTTTGGGAAAAAAGTTCTTTTTTAAATCAATCTGCTGGTCATTGCTTTTTAACTTAAGAGTTAAAATTATTGTGACTATAAACCATTTGGATTCATTTCCATCTTAGTGTATGCTTTTCCTTTGTCCCAATCTTTCTTTTCTCTAATCCTGCTGTCCATTGGATTAAGTTTCCTCTCTGCCTTATTTTTCCCCTCTCCTAGAGAATATCTGGTCCTGCCAGATTGCTGTACACTGCCCTAGAGACTGCATGCTGGTTACTGCTTCTGTTTCCTTGAGTTTTCCCACAATGAACAGTTCTCCAGCAGGCCCGGGGTATATTTGCTTGGATAGCTGCTCGTGTTTGCATAACAGCAATTCAGATAGTTGGAGAAATATCTGACTTCATTTTCATTCAGATGGATAAGTAGGCCCAATCTAAATCTCTCTTTTGAGGATATTTCAGCTACCATGAATGCTATCAGCTGGTATATTCTCTATATTTCTCAGATGAAGCCTACTTTATCTTAGTTTACTAAACTGATGAAGCAGAAGTATTTGCTAATTACATAGCTCAGCAAGTGCTGGTTGCTTTCATGTGGTACAGAAATGTAAATCCCTACGCCTGCTCTTGGCAAATGGAAACTCCACTTGGGAAAAAGAGCAGTCCATGCTAAAAACATCAGCAGACAAGAGAAAGGCCTATGATTAAGGGCTAAGCTGTGTGGTAGAAGGCCGCAACTACAGACATTCAGAAATGAGTGTGAGCTAGAGCGGTCAGGAATGGCTTCACAAGAGAGGTAGAAGCTGAGCCCAATGAGTAGCACTCGCATAGCACATTTATCTATTGCAAAATGTACCATTCTTTTAATAGTTGGCCATTTCTCTATCATTGTTTACTCTGAAGTGTTTCTCAGAATATGAATCACCTGGAAGTC
The DNA here is from genome assembly GCF_011800145.1 of Mirounga leonina. Taxonomy (NCBI): domain Eukaryota; kingdom Metazoa; phylum Chordata; class Mammalia; order Carnivora; family Phocidae; genus Mirounga; species Mirounga leonina. Next base: position 8,280,036 of record NW_023270649.1, read on the forward strand.
TTGTTAAAGGGCAGATTCTGGTTCACTATGTCTGGGACCCGAGATTTGCATTTCAATAAAGTGATGGTGATGTTGACCCTGCTGTTCCAAAGACCACCCTTTGAATGGCAAGGTGATGGATTATTAGTTCTCTGAGGCAAGGACCATGTTTCGTTCATCTTCGCATTCCCCAAACCTAGCACATGCATGGCACACAGTAAGCTCAATAAATGCTAAATGAACTCATAAATGAATGAGAATGAAGGAGAAGGGGCATCATTCCAGTAAAGGATTATTGAGAAGGGCAATAGGAAAGTGCAATGCCAGCAGGACAAAGTGTTAGTTTAACAGTCGTAGAGAATTGGGTCAATTAGGAGTAAATTACTCCATGAAAATACTCCATGAAAACCAAGCATAGAATTTTATATTTAAAAAGTCTTAAAATGTGGAATCATTAAGGACTTTGGACAGAAGACAAGGGTGATGAGAATTCTAAAGATACATTTTTCATGAGAGCATAAAACAGATTTCTTCCACCAGTAACTGCCATAATTGCATATCAAATACTAATCATATTCCTCAGTTATGGGATTTCTATAAGATAGGTGCTCAGCAACTCACACTTTTTTTATATACAACCAAGTCTTTACCACCAGGGCTGGCCTAAACATGCTTTCTTACTTTTGTAGTCTCCGTACTACATTATATGAAACATTGAAACAAACCCATATCCCATCGGAAGCATAATTCATTGCTGTAAAAAAACAGTTAAGGATTTTGTAATTATGTTTTATGATATTTAGCTACAAGTAACTTCTGATTTAAGAGTTGGTTATAATTTCTCAGCAGTCATCAAACATATACATCAACTCTCACAAAATAAAAAAAATATATAACTTACTGATGGTTTTCAAATGTAACGAAATGTTTATGGATACTAGATACATTAATTATTGAAACTGACATAATGTTAGGCTTTGTGGACATTTAATTAAACATTTATTCATTCCTATTTTACAGTTTTCACTTTGTACTTTTGAGCCCATAAATTCAATTTCAAATCTTGAATATTTTTTAAATCCCTGAAAAGCTCCAAAGCCTTAATCATATGCTCATAAGATATGATGAATAAATTGGCCCTACCTCTTCCCCTGCCTGCTTTAATCCTGTATCAAGAATATGATCAATCAGATGGTAACTACAATTATTGTGGTGATCATAGTGTATACAAATATCAAATCATTATGCTGTACACCTGAAACTAATATATGTCAATTATACCTCAATAAAAAAGAATACAATCAATCATTTTTATGACCTTTGAAACAATTGGCTATGATGATCACTGTATCACAGAAGAAACCAGCCGGCATGATTTGCTGTAATAGTCAACATCAATGTGCCCATTTTGCTCCAAAACATCAAGTACGAAGTTGCTTCTCACTTCTGCAGTACTGGTACACCCACTTTTTTTTTTTAATTTTTTAAATAACATATACTGTTTTGAATTTCCCTGATGGCTAATGATGATGAACATTTTTTCATGTGTCTGTTAGCCATTTGTATGTCTTCTTCGGAGAAGTGTCTGTTCATGTCTCCTGCCCATTTTTTGACTTATTTGCTTTTTGGGTGTTGAGTTTGAGAAGTCCTTTATAGATCTTGGATACCAGCCCTTTATCTGTAGTGTAATTTGCAAATATCTTCTCCCATTCTGTGGGTTGCCTCTTTGTTTTGACTGTTTCCTTTGCTGTGCAGAAGCTTTTTATCTTGATGAAGTCCCGAAAGTTCATTTTTGCTTTTGTTTGACTAGCCTCTGGAGACGTATCTTAAAAGAAGTTGCTGTGGCCGATGTCAAAGAGGTTACTGCCTATGTTCTCTTCTAGGATTTTGATAGATTCCTGTCTCACATTGAGGTCTTTCATCCATTTTGAGTTTATCTTTGTGTAGGGTGTTAGAGAATGGTCAAGTTTCATTCTTCTGCATGTGGCTGTCCAATTTTCCCAGCACCATTTATTGACGAGACTGTTTTTTTTCCATTGCATATTTTTTCCTGCTTTGTCGAAGATTATTTGACCATAGAGTTGAGGGTCCATATCTGGGCTCTCTATTCTGTACCATTGGTCTATATGTCTGTTTTTGTGCCAGTACCATGCTGTCTTGGTGATAACTGCTTTGTAATAGAGCTTGAAGTCCGGAATTGTGATGCTGCCAGCTTTGCTTTTCTTTTTCAACATTTCCTTGGTGATTCGGGGTCTTTTCTGATTCCATACAAATTTTAGGATTGTTTGTTCCAGCACTTTGAAAAATGTCACTGGAATTTTGAACGGGATGGCAGTGAAGGTATAGATTGCTCTGGGTAGCACAGACATTTTAACAATGTTTATTCTTCTGATCCATGAGCATGGAATGTTTTTCCATCTTTTTGTGTCTTCTTCAATTTCTTTCATGAGTGTTCTGTAGTTCCTAGAGTATAGATCCTTTACCTCTTTGGTTAGGTTTATTCCGAAGTATCTTATGGTTTTTGGTGCTATTCTAAGTAGAATCATTTCTCTAATTTCTCCTTCTACAGTTGCATTGTTAGTGTATAAGAAAGCAACTGATTTCTGTGCATTGATTTTGTATCCTGCCACATTACTGAATTGCTGTATGAGTTCTAGTAATTTGGGGGTGGAGTCTTTTGGGTTTTCCACATAAAGTATCATGTCATCTGTGAAAAGAGAGAGTTTGAACCACATTGAGATACCACCTTACACCATTTAGAATGGCAAAAATTGACAAGGCAAGAAACAACAAATGTTGGAGAGGCTGTGGAGAAGGGCGAACCCTCTTACACTGTTGGTGGGAATGCAAGTTGGTATAGCCACTTTGGAAAAGAGTGTGGAAATGCCTCAAAAAATTAAAAATAGAGCTACCCTATGACCCAGCAATTGCACTCCTGGGTATTTACCCCAAAGACACAGATGTAGTGAAAAGAAGGGCCATATGCACCCCAATGTTCATAGCAGCAATGTCTGCAATAGCCAAACTGTGGAAAGAGCCGAGATGCCCTTCAACAGATGAATGGATAAAGAAGATGTGGTCCAGGGGCGCCTGGGTGGCTCGGTCGTTGGGTGTCCTCTTTCGGCTTGGGTCATGGTCCCAGGGTCTTGGGATCGAGCCCCACATCAGGCTCCCTGCTCTGCGGGGGGCCTGCTTCTCCCTCTCCCACTCCCCCTGCTTGTGTTCCCTCTCTCGCCATCTCTCTGTCAAATAAATAAATAAAATCTTAAAAAAAAAAAAAAAAAGAAGATGTGGTCCATATATACAATGGAATATTACTCAGCCATCAGAAAAGATGAATACCCAACTTTTACATCAACATGGATGGGACTGGAGGAGATTATGCTAAGTGAAATAAGTCAAGCCGAGAAAGTCAAATATCATATGGTTTCACTTATTTGTGGAACATAAGGAATAGCATGGAGGACATTAGGAGAAGGAAGGGAAAAATGAAGGGGGGTGGAATCAGAGGGAGAGATGAACCATGAGAGACTATGGACTCTGAGAAACAAACTGAGGGTTTTAGAAGGGAGGGGGTGGGTGATGGGTTAGCCCGGTGATGGGTATTAAGGAGGGCACGTATTGTATGGAGCACTGGGCGTTATACGAAAACAATGAATCGTGGATCACTACATCAAAAACTAATGATGTATTGTATGGTGACTAATGTAACATAATAAAGTAAAATTTAAAAAAATAACATATAATGTATTATTTGTTTCAGGGGTACAGGTCTATGATTCATCAGTATTATACAATACCCAGTGCTCATTACAACACATACCTTCCCCAATGTCCATCACCCAGTTACCCCAGCAACCCTCAGTTTGTTTCCTAAGATTAAGAGTCTCTTACGGTTTGTCTCCCTCTCTGGTTTCTTCTTGTTTCATTTGTTCCTCTCCTCCCCTATGATCCTCTGTTTTGTTTCTTAAATTCTGCATATCAGTGAGATCATATGATAACTGTCTTTCTCTGACTGACTTATTTCACTTAGCACAATACCCTCTAGTTCCGTCCATGTTGTTGCAAATGGCAAGATTTCATTTTCTGATGGCTGTGTAATATTCCAGTGTGTGTGCGCGCGTGTGTGTGTACACACACATCTTCTTTATCCATTCATCTGTCGATGGACATCTTGGCATTTTCCATAGTTTGGCTATTGTGGACATTGCTGCTATAAACATTGGGGTGCAGGTGCCCCCATGGATCACTACATTTGTATCTTTGGGGTAAATACCCAGTAGTGCAATTGCTGGGTCCTAGGGTAGCTCCATTTTCAACTTTTTGAGGAACCTCCATACTGTTTTCCACAGTGGCTGCACCAGCTTGTATTCCCAGCAACAGTGTAGGAGGGTTCCCCTTTTTCCACATCCTTGCCAACATCTGTCATTTCCTGACTTGTTAATTTTAGCCATTCTGACTGGTGTAAGGTGGTATCTCATTGTGGTTCTGATTTGTATTTCCCTGATGTTGAGTGATGTTGAGCACTTTTTCATGTGTCTGTTGGCCATTTGGATGTCTTCTTTGCAGAAATGTCTGTTCATGTCTTCTGCTCTGTTTCTTGATTGGATTATTTGTTCTTTGGGTGTAGAGTTTGGTAAGTTCTTTATAGATTTTGGATACTAGCCCTTTATCTGATATGTCATTTGCAAATATCTTCTCCCATTCTGTCAGTTGTCTTTTGGTTTTGTTGACTGTTTCCTTTGCTTTGCAAAAGCTTTCTATCTTGATGAAGTCCCAATAGTTCATTTTTGCCTTTGTTTCCTTTGCCTTTGGAGACGTGTCTAGCAAGAAGTTGCTGGGGCCGAGGTCACAGAGGTTGCTGCCTGTGTTCTCCTTTAGGATTTTGATGGATTCTTGTCTCACATTTAGGCTTTTCATCCATTTTGAGTCTGTTTATGTGTATGGTGTAAGGAAATGGTCCCGTTTCATTCTTCTGCATGTGGCTGTCCAATTTTCCCAACACCATTTCTTGAAGAGACTCTTTTCCATTGGATATTCTTTCCTGCTTTGTTGAAGATTAGTTGACCATAGAGTTGAGGGTCCATTTCTGGGTTTTCTATTCTGTTCCATTGATCTATATGCCTGTTTTTGTGCCAGTACCATACTGTTTTGATGATTATAGCTTTGTAATAGAGCTTGAAGTCCAGAATTGTGATGCCACCGCCTTTGGTTTTCTTCTTCAACATTCCTTTGGCTATTCGGGGTCTTTTATGGTTCCATACAAATTTTAAAATTATTTGTTCCAGTTCTGTGAAAAAAGTTGGTGTTATTTTGATAGGGATTGCAATGAATGTGTAGATTGCTCTAGGTAGCATGGACATTTTAACAATATTTGTTCTTTCAATCCATGAGCATGGAACGTTTTTCCATTTCTTTGTGTCTTCCTCAATTTCTTTCATGAGTATTCTATAGTTTTCTGAGTACAGATCCTTTGCCTCTTTGGTTAGATTTATTCCTAGGTATCTTATGCTTTCGGATGCAATTGTAAATGGGATCAACTCCTTAATTTCTCTTTCTTCCGTTTCACTGTTGGTGTATAGAAATGCAACTAATTTCTGTGCATTGATTTTATATCCTACCACTTTACTGAATCCCTGTATGAGTTCTAGCAATCTTGGGGTGGAGTCTTTGGGTTTTCCACATAGAGTATCATGTCATCTGCAAAGAGTGAGAGTTTGACTTCTTCTTTGCTGATTTGGATGCCTTTTATTTCTTTTTGTTGTCTGATTGCTGAGGCTAGGACTTGTAGGACTATGTTGAACAGCAGTGGTGAGAGTGGACATCCCTGCCATGTTCTTGACCTTAAGGAAAAAGCTCTCAGTTTTTCCCCATTGAGAATGATGTTCGCTGTGGGTTTTTCATAGATGGCTTTTATGATATTGAGGTATGTACCCTTTATCCCTACACTGTGAAGAGTTTTAATCAAGAAACGATGCTGTACTTTGTCAAATGCTTTTTCTGCATCTATTGAGAGGATCATATGGTTCTTGTCCTTTCTTTTATTTATGTCGTGTATCACATTGATTGATTTGCGGATGTTAAACCAACCCTGCAGCCCAGGAATAAATCCCACTTGGTCGTGGTGAATAATCCTTTTAATGTACTGTTGGATCCTATTGGCTAGTATTTTGGTGAGAATTTTTGCATCCATGTTCATCAGGGATATTGGTTTGTAATTCTCCTTTTTGGTGGGGTCTTTGTCTGGTTTTGGGATCAAGGTAATGCTGACCTCATAAAAAGAGTTTGGAAGTTTTCCTTCCATTTAGATTTTTTGAAACAGCTTCAGAAGAATAGGTATTAATTCTTCTTTAAATGTTTGGTAGAATTCCCCTGGGAAGCCATCTGGCCCTGGGCTCTTGTGTGTTGTGAGATTTTTGATTACTGCTTCAATTTCCTTGCTGGTTATGGGTCTGTTCAGGTTTTCTATTTCTTCCTGGTTCAGTTTTGGTAGTTTATACACCTCTAGGAATGCATCCACTTCTTCCACATTGCCTAATTTGTTGGCATATAGTTCCTCATGATATGTTCTTTGGTTTGTATTTCTTCGGTGTTGGCTGTGATCTTTCCTCTTTCATTCATGATTTTATTTATTTGGGTCCTTTCTCTTTTCTTTTTGATAAGTCTGGCCAGGGGATACTGACTTTCTTTAGAAATTATCTTTGCTTCCCAAGTTCTCTCTGCAGTAGGACTCCTTAAACTCAGATGCTAATTGATATGAATTTTAAAAAGAGCCTAATCTAGTCTCTGGAATTCATCAGCTCTTAATTATTTGACTATGTCAAAGTGCTAAAGGTTGGGATTTCCATGATCAAAGAGTAGAGAATTTTATTTTTAATTTTTAAAATTTAATTTAAAATTTTCCTTCTAATTTAATTTACATTTGCTTTTAGATATTATTTTATTCTTTATCTCAGATGTCCTGCAGGACTTAAAATACTTTAAAACAATGGAATCAACCTGTTAGAATCTCATGGTTTTCCCTACTCTACTTTCCCTCAAAGCACCTTTCTAGTATCAGAAAACCAAGCAATAACAGAAAGCTGAGTGCATATCCTTGGGAAGGTATGGAGGAAAGAATGTTTTTGAGGGCCTACTGCATGCTTCACACCTTACCTACATCCTTTCTTTTAACCCTCAGAACAATCCTATGTGGCCACCCCTGGCAGTAGGGTGTGGAAATAATCTGGGGTCGGACAGCTGAAGGTGGTAGATGCAGGTTTTAAACCCAAAGCCATGTCTTTGCAGAAATGGATTTTTGTTGTTGTTGTTCATGCCATCATAGGACATGGGGGTAATTATGTTGACTTAAAATATTAGTTTACAGCTTCTAATAGGCTATTTAAAGATCCCATGCTCTACTCCTGAAAGCAATATTGCACTGTGTGCTAACTAGAATTTAAATAAAAATTTGAAGGAAAAGGAAAGATCCCATGCATATTGACTGATTCATTAAAGTTGGTAAAAATGTCAATATAGACTTGAATAATTAAAATCTGATTTTATTGATATTTAATATTAATCAAAATTTAATATTGATATGAAGTTTGTTTCTTTCCTATTTCCAAAGAGTTTGTTCACCTTTTTACAAAGTAAATTTGCTTATCTTTATCATGTCAAGAATTATCTTTCATGCAATTTTATTAGACATCGACAAATTTACTTGCCACTAGTTAATTACTGTAACATGCATGATTTCTTAAAATAGGAGCTAGAGTTATTTTTACTAAAATAATTTCTCCTTAGAAGCCCCATTTGCAAAAGTCTATTTCAGACATGCCTTTTGAACTTAATTTTGATCTGTGTTTACTGTGTATCACTAGTCTTCTATTTATAGCCAGGGGATTAACATTCCCATGTTCCCTTTGACCTATTATTCCCAACAGCTAATTCCTTTGCTAAAACTTAATTAAATGTAAATTAAAGTATTTAAGAGTCCAAATTACTTAAGTGGAATTATGGGATCTGTGTTCAGTAAGAATCTGAACATTTTCTTAAATAACTGGGTTATATAATATAATAAAGCTGACTTTTCTTTACCCACAGTTATGTTTTATGTAATATTGAAGATCATATTAGTCTTGTGTGATATAAAAGCTCTAAAAAGCAACTGACCCATCGGAGCAGCTACATAAATTTTCAAAGAGTTACTATCTCAGTTCTCTTAGGTTACTATAGCAGAATGCCACATACTAGGTGGCTTACAAACAACAGACATTTATTTCTCACAGGTCTGGGGGCTGGAAGTCCAAGATTAAGGCACCAGCAGGTTCAGTGTCTGGTGAGAGCCTGCTTCCTGGTTCATAAATGGCTGTCTTCTCGTTGTATCCTCACACTGTGGATTGGACAGGCAAGCTCTCTGGAGTCTCTTTTATAGGAACACTAATTTCATTTAGAAGAGCTCTGTCCTCATGACCTAAGCACCTCCCAAAGGCCCCACACCTCCAAATACCATCACTTTGGGGGTGAGCTTTCAACTTAAGAACTTGGGGGGTACACAGCCACTCTACAGCAGTTACTAAGTATTTTTAAGTACATATTAAGAGGTTAGGTATCAGAGGAAAGCTATATAGAAATTATTCAACAAAGGTAGGATGAGCCTAGATAGAGCAGACTCTGCTAGCTGCCTACTCAATAACCAATCTCTCCATTCTTCCCAGAAGACTCATTCTCCCAGTCTGTCTTGGAGCAAGTGTTGGCCATGTGACACCAAGATGATATGTGTAACATAAGCCAAAGTTTTCAGAGGGTTCTGAAAAAGCTTCTGCGCTCATGATTACAGAAAACAGCTGGCACAGGCCTTCTCCCTTCTTACAGCCTTGAACATAAATATGAAGTGTGAAACTGCAGCATCCACTCTGTGGCCATTTACCAACAAGTATGAGGACAAAGCAAGAGAATCCAAGCCATTCTGGGCTTGGTATCATGGAGCCACAAAACCAATACTAATGGCCATCTGCCATCTCTAGATTTCTTGAGGTGTGAGAACAAATCCTGATGAGACACTCTTAGCTATTGTGTTATACGCAACTAAATGCATTCCAAACACCACACTTGTGAACCTCCCTTCTAAGAATTTGCCACTCAAAGGGTGGTCCATGAACCAGCAGCCTAAGTATCACCTGAGAGCTTGTTAAAAATGCAGAATCTCAGGACACCTGGGTGGTTCAGTCCGTAAAGCATCTGCCTTCAGCTCCAGTCCTGACCTTGGGGTCTTGGGATCAAGCCCCGCCCTGGGGGGGGTCCCTGTTCAGCAGGGAGTCTGCTTCTCCTTCTCCATCTGCCCCTCCCTCCCACTTGTGCTCATGTGAGCGTGCTCTCTAATAAAATCTTTAAAAAAAAAAAAAAAGAAATGCAGAATCTCAGCCTCACCTCAAACTCTCTGAATCAGAATCTGTATTTTAAGAAGAGCTTCAAGTGATTTGTATGCACATTAAAGTTTGAAAACCATGGTTCTAAGATGTTAGGGAAACAGAGAGAAAAATATACTCTGTGTACATATATAAAATATAATAATTTTTTCCAAACAAGGAATTACAGGGGAAAAGGAGGAGCGGGGGGCTTAGTTTCAAACACCTGTCTGCATATCACCTTTTATGTGCCAAGCATTTTATTTGTTTATTTATACACACACTGCAGTTTATATTCACTATATTACTGAAACCTCAGATACGGTAGTCATCGATCCGCATGTTATAGATGAGGAAATACGGCTTTAAAAAGTGTAATGATCTCTAGAACCATCCAGAGTTGCTTTTTGAATAGGTCTTCCTGACTTCAAAGCCCCCACCCCTTTCTGCTATACTATACTGAATTTCTGGCTATAGGTTGAAAAGAGGTGGAAAATGAATAAAACTTTTGAAGGGGGGGGAAGATGTGCTTTAATGGTGAGGGACCAATAGAATGAACTTCAAGGGTCTGCATCTCTGGGCAGAATTTGAGAGATTAGAGAGATCAAAGGCTCCTGGAGGAAAAGAGAACAAGATGGGGAAATATAGGGGAGAACGGAGTTTACATTGTGAATGGCAAATGACAGGCACACACTTAATTCAGAAGAAAAACTAAAGATGTTAAGGATAAAGAAGTAACCAATGTTATGAAACCGACTTGCTTCAGAAATCCTCAGCCAGAATTCTAACTCACACACAGTTGTTTTCTGGCATGAAGTCCAGGAGATCATTTCTTATCTGAAACACTCATTTTTGCTCATATTCATAGGCAGTTCTGCTGACTATGTTGTTGGCTTAGCACAGCACATCTGGTCAGGGGGCCTCATTTGGGCAAATCTGAACTGCCTAAAATGGTGTTGATTCACATAACCTATGAAAACACAGACTGAATCCAACAAGCTTTAGGGCATATTTATTTTTCCTTAAGAATGATTATGTTCAGTAGAAATGACCATGAGGGAACGTGAACAGTCGCTGACACTGTATGGATCAGGGAGGCTCTTTTCCCAAAAAGTCATGGCTCCTTCAGCAACATCATCATTAATAAAAGCCAAAAAAGAAACTTCCTGTTGACCCATACGGGGAAGGTGATAACTTGCCTTGAATTCATCACTTTTCTACTTGGATCAAAATCTCTATCATTAGAGATCCTCCTATTTAACTTAGAGAGTAAAACTGATGAAATGTCCCCAGAAAAGTTCCACTCAGTAAATGCAGTAAATGTGTTATAAAGCTCAGAAGAGGAGAGAAGGCCAGGAGACTCCTCTTTCCCATTAGGGCATGAGCGTTTACTAAGCCAAGGTAAATGGAACGTCCTAAGATGTGATTTTGATAGTGTTATTTCCTTGCTTAAAAAAAAAAAAATGGGGGTGTCTCTCTCTGACAAATCTTTAAAAATATATATATATGGGGACGGCTGGGTGGCTCAGTCGGTTAAGCGTCTGCCTTTGGCTCAGGTCATAATCCCCAGGTCCTGGGATCAAGTCCCGCATCAGGCTCCCTGCTCAGTGGGGAGTTCTCCCTCTCCCTCTGCCTGCCGCTCCCCCTGCTTGTGCTCTCTCTCTCTCTCTGACAAATAAATGAAATCTTTAAAAAAAAAAAAAATATGATCCAAATGTGTCCCCAGTCCTCAGTTATCATCTTTCTCACCTTCTTGTTTTATTTTCACCACGATTGTCATTATCCTAAATGATCTTCTTAATTTGTTTTCTGGCTTCCTTCTGTCTTCCCCTTCTACAGTGAAGACTCCAGGGCAGCAGAAACTCTGAGCATCTTAGTCATCACTGCATGATCAGCTCCTGGGATGGTGCCTGGCACTCTATAAATACTTGCAGAAATTCATCATGTCCACTACAGAAAAGATAAACTCCAGACTCATCTCTATTTTCACATTCAAAACCTGTCCTGACTCTGACCTCACCTTCCCAGGTTTGCTCTTTCCCTCCTTTCACTTTTGATCCCAGCCACACTGGCCCTGTCATTGGCTTCCAAATAGGAAGACTTCTGCCTGACCCAGGTTTCTTACTGAGTGCCCCCACACCTACTGACCTTCCCTACGCTCTGCTCACCCAAATTCTATCCATGGCCTGCCGATGTCTTTCCTTCTTTGTGAAGCCACTCAAACTGCTCCTGCCCATACACACCATGCTCTTCTCTGCATCCGTATGGGTCTATTCAAACCAGGTACCAGACAATCATGTATGTTCTGCCTGCGTTCTGCTTCTCCTCTCATTCTGCTATACTTCATAGTATCTGCTTCACGTATTGCTACTTACATTTTCATGTGTTTCTATTTTGTTACACTACATGTATACTAGGCAACTACATTTTTTCACTTTACTTCTCAAATAGCAAGTAGCATAGGGCTTTTCATATAGGAGACTTTTTAAAAAGGTATTAATTGAATACATTGAATTAGCTAATTAACACTGAAAATGTACAGTTATAAGGATCTGAGGAAGTTTCTTGTGACATGGGGAATGTTGAGAGCAATAAAGGAGCAACTGTCTTCTGACTGCTATTACCCTATAGACCAGGAAGAGAAAATAAATTTTCATTCAAAGGCCACATTGAAAAACAGCTTTCAAAAAGCAACTTCTCAGGGTGCCTGGCTGACTCAGTGGGAAGAACATGTAACTCTTCTTTTTTTTTTTAAAGATTTACTTATTTACTTGAGAGAGAGAGAGAGAGAGCCCGAGTGGAAGGAGCAGCAGCAGAGGGAGAGAGAGAGAATCCCAAACAGACTCCCCACCGAGCGCAGAGCCTGAGGCAGGGCTCAATCCCATCACCCTGAAATCATGACCTGGGCTGCAATCAAGAGTCAGACGCTCAACCGACTGAACCATCAGGCACCCCAGAACATACAACTCTTGATTTCCGTGTCGTGAGTTCGAGCCCCACGTTGGGTGTAGAGATTACTAAAATAAACAAACAAATTTTAAAAAGCGACTTTCTATGCCGTTTTGCTAGAAGCAGCAAAATCGACTGCATTGAAAACTCATGCTTGTTTTTAAATGGGACTGTTTTTGGTGATTATCAGATTTTAAAAGTCATACATGCCATGGTTGGCCCTTAAGACATCCCAGTGTATAATGCATGGAAAACAACAGACAATGGAATTGTGAAAGATTTACTTTTGATCATCTCACCCATTCGCTTGTTGGGAAATATATTTTATTACAGATAATAAGTTCTCAAAACCCAGAGTTAGCTTGGTCAAATCATTAATTGCTACCTAACAAATATCTGAACCAACTATTCTTTCTGGCATGTCATCTAATTTAATGATCGCTCCCCACATTTTGTTATCTCCTACACAGCAGGATATAATTTCTAAATGTATAAAGAATACAAAGTCAGTCCTTTTTATCAAGATGAATAGAAAAAGAATGTTCTGACTTACTAACTCTTGGTGTACTTGCAAATGTTAACATTGCTATCTCAGCTTTTGAATGTTTGCAAAACCGTTTTGGATTTTTAAAGTCTAGGATTAATCTAGAATTCCTTTGAATAAGATTTCAAAATTTAAATTTACTATCATAAAAGGTTTTTATTTGTGGTGTGTGGGTGACTCAGTTGGTTAAGCATCAGACTCTTGATTTCGGCTCAGGTCATGATCTCAGGGTCGTGAGACTGAGCCCCATGTTGGGCTCTGCAGTGGGCGTGGAGCCTCCTTGGGATTCTTTCTCCCTCTGCCCCTGCCCCCCCACCCCCCGATACATGCATGTTCTCTCTCTCTCAAAAAAAAAGTTGTTGTTTTCCTATTAAATGTGAAATTAAAAAATTAGCTCCTTTCGCATGATTTGAACTTTAATCTGATGTTGAATATTTCTGCTTTGCTGCAATCTATGAAAGCATGTTGCCTGTGCTTTCAAAATTTCGACATAAACCCAGGATGACTGTGAATAATGACTTCAAAAAATAAATTCTCTATCACAAAAGGTTTTTGATTTTTTTACTATCAAATGTGAAATTACAGAATTAGCTCCATTATATGAACTTTTAATAAACTTTAAAAAGAAATGTATCCTCGTTTAAACTATTGAAATATAATTGCTCTATGCACACTGATTTTTTTCTTTTCTGTAACTGATGAGTGTTTTGATTCCAAATGAGTTTTTTTTTTTTTTTTGAGAGAGAGAGAGAGTATGCATGCATGAGAGGGGGTAGGGGTGGTGGGGGTGGTCAGGAGGAGCAGAGGGAGAGAGAGAATCTTAAGCAGGCTCTACACCCAGCACAGAGACCTACTCTGGGCTGGATCTCACGACCCTGAGATCATGACCTGAGCCAAAATCAGGAGTCAGAGGCTTAACCCACTGAGCCACCTAGGCACCCCCCAAATGAGTTTTCTATAGGATATTCTCTATAAATGATTATTTTTGAACCTATAAATAAGAAGTTTCTTTTCTCTGTTCATTCTGTAGGTCAAAATATTTGAAACCATATGTCTGTGTGAGCTATGGATGTGTGTTCTTCATCCGCTGACATTTTGAATTTCTGTTTAATGGTATCTTCATATTTTAAAAAAATTAGATGAAACGGGGGCCTGCTTAAATAAATCCTCTTGGTTCCACTAATGGATACGAGGCAACTGTAAATCCCAGGGTCAGGAAGTTCACTATGTTCCAATGTGGGAAGATGCCCAGGTTACACTTTGATTGAAAAATATGGCATATAACACTATATATATAGAACAGTACCTTTTGTGAAGAAAAGGTGGAAAATACGAATAAATATTCATAGGAGTAAAACTTCTCAAGAAATAGTGTTTCATGTATTTTGCCTTTTGAACCAAGTAAATCTATGAGCTCTTCAAATATAATAAAATGAAATAAAATAAGATCTATTCAAAATCAAGTGAGACATGGGGCACTTGGCTGGCTCAGTCGGTAGAGCATGCGACTTTTGATCTCAGGGTCATGAGTTCAAGCCCCACGTTGGGCATGGAGCCTACTTAAAAAAAAAAAAAATCAGGGCACCTGGGTGGCTCAGTCAGTTAAGTGTCTGCCTTTGGCTCAGGTCATGATCCCAGGGTCCTGGGATCGAGCCCTGCATCGGGCTCTGCACTCAGCAGGGAGTCTGCCTGTCCCTCTCCCTCCGCCCCCCCCCCCACTCATGCTTGGGCACGCTCTCTCTGTGTCTCTCAAATAAATAAATACAATATTTTGTAAAAAATCAAGTGAAACAGTGTTCTGATTTGGCTAAGATAAGATGACAAGTGAAACAGGAGCTAAAGCTACTGTTCAAATTTCTTTGTTTACAATTCAATGGTTTTTAGTATATTACACACAAATTGTGCAACCATCACACTAATTCCAGAACTTTTTCATTACCCACCGTGGAGTAACCATGTATATTAGCAGTCACTCCCCATTCCCCCAGTTCATTATTATTACAAAATATTCAAGCAAAACATAAATTCCAAGCAAAAATGATTTTTAAATAGCACTTGTTAGGGCGCCTGGGTGGCTCAGTTGGTTAAGCGACTGCCTTCGGCTCAGGTCATGATCCTGGAGTCCCAGGATCGAGTCCCGCATCGGGCTCCCTGCTCGGCAGGGAGTCTGCTTCTCCCTCTGACCTTCCTCCCTCTCATGTGCTGTCTCTCATTCTCTCTCTCTCAAATAAATAAATAAAATCTTTGAAAAAAAAAATAGCACTTGTTAGAGCAGCACTTGTGAACAATATCCACAATGTGATTTCTAGCAGATTTCAGTCTACTATTAAGCTCAGTATCTACTACTTCCAAACGCCTACTTTTTCTCCTTTATCATTATATTATTATTATTATTATTATTATTTTGAGAGCCCTTCAGGTGCCACAGAAGCACCATGCTCCCATTCTCACACTGTCACCAGACCTGCCCACTCCCACTGCGCCTTCACCACTAAGCTCTTCTCATAGTGTCTTCTGCTAATGGCATGCATACTGGGAAATTTGCACATTCATTAGAATAAACACCTAAAACTCTGCAGTCTATTGGGTTTTGCTGTTTACATTTTAATTAGAATGTCAAAGTGAATTTCCAAAAAAAAAAGAAAATTATGGGAGAAAAAGGAAAGAAGAGAAAAAGAATGACCCCTACTCCTGTTGAGGAGTGGCCATAGCCCACGTCTCTAGCATGAGCAATCACATATACTCCCTCACCTGGGTCTGGGGCTGCCCATACAACTAGTTTCCCACAGAGCATTCCCCCAAAAGGTCATACAGTTCCCCATGTCCAACCCTCTGGCCTCTTCTTCACACTGTTCCCCGTCCCACCTAAAACACTTCCTCTCATCCCCTAAGACCCAACTCAAATGATATCTTATCTCCAATGCCTGCTTTGGTAGAAACATGCCACCATCACCGATGAAACCCTTTTTGAAGGATTCAAGACGCTCACAGAATTTATTAGGTATCTCTCTCTAAAGTCCCGATGTTCAGGAGCAGTGTTGGGCTATGCCCTGAGGATAACAAGTTTTTATTTTATATCTGGTTGCTCTAGATAATAGGGAAGAATGGCTGGGCACCTAGGGATGTAGGATAAAATAATTATGGCTGCCTATCTTTTATGAACCACAGGGAGCGTTTGTAAGTCTGAAAGGAAGTGGAGAATGCCACCAAAAACTGTCCAATGGTTCGCACAGTCCAAAGGAAGTCTGTCCAAAGGTTTTCACCGGTCAAACAGAATGTAATTCCACACACGTGGCATTATTTTAAGTCAGCCTAAAGAAAGCAGGTATAAAATAGCAGACCATAAATAACGATGCCCGTAGCTTTGCTTACTTTCTGATTAATTTTCCAGTAGTTTTTTTTTTTTACAACAGCATTTAGTAGTCTTGTTTTTTAATAAAATTCAAGCACAGCTAAAAATTGTTTTTTATATTTCTTCATAATTCAGATGAGGACAAACAACTATACTGTGGTAATATTTTGTGAAAGGTTTAACTTTTCAATCAGGGTCCAGTCAGGAAAAGGAAAATCACACCAGGTATTTTAACAGAGGACGTAACCTAAGGAATTGATTTAAACAGGTCTGAGAGTACTGAAGAGACACAATGGGCCCACAAAGGACAGACACAGTAACTGCAAGAAGTAGCTAGCACCCCAGGGCTGAGGAAATCATGGAGAGTTTGGGGTTATCAGAGGAGGAGCTGTATCGAACTGGAACCCAGGCCCCTGAAGAGGGGGCACTGATGGGCTGATGCTGGTATCTCTGAGCCAGTGCAGTGAGGACGGTGCCTCCCCGACCCATTGTCCGGCCACAACAGGGAGCCAGTTTGCAGACTCTCAGTGCCAACATCTGAGAGAAGAGTACAGGAGAGCGGGTTTGGGTTGAGAGACAAGAGTTTAATGATCAGCATATTTCCTAACTTAGTACTGCCTAGGTTCATATTTAAGAAAACAAATGTATGTAGGGGCGCCTGGGTGGCTCAGTCGTTAAGCGGCTGCCTTCGGCTCAGGTCATGATCCCGGGGACCTGGGATCGAGCCCCACATCGGGCTCCCTGCTCAGCGGGAAGCCTGCTTCTCCCTCTCCCGCTCCCCCTGCTTGTGTTCCTTCTCTCAGTGTGTCTCTCTCAGTCAAAAAAGAAATAAAATCTTAAAAAAAAAAAAAAAGAAAAAAAACCCAAATGTATGCAAATTAAAACTCTAAAATCTATCGGCTTTTACAATTATAAGTCACATAGCTTGTGTGTTAATGTCCTGGATTCATGATTTCAGGGTTCCTGTCAATTAATTCTCAGTAAGGGAAGTCTTAAAAAGTCTAAATCCAATTTGGAAATCGGGTCGATATCAACGAGATATGTATCCACTGAAACACACATTTCAAAGTTAGCATCTCTGGTCTCTACACACAAGATACCAGTAGTGCCCCCAGGCCCAAGTTGGGACAACTTGTCTGGGACAAAATGTCTCCAGACTTTGCCAAATGTCCCCTAAGGGCCAAAATCACCCTGGTTGAGAACCACTGGTCGACCACCACGTGAGCACAATGTTAATTAAGTGTTCTTGATAATGATAAAGAAAAATGAGAAATGAGCCTCTTATTCTTACTATCCCTAACTGGACTAGCCTCTCTGCTAACTCAATATGAAATTTGTAACTGGTTTTCAAAATCCTGTCAGCCTCATTTTGGAAAAAAAAAAAAAAAATGTTTCTCATCTTTGAGGAGACCATTCCCATATTTGGGCCAGAGTCTTTTCATCTATGCTTGTAACTGAAGAGGGAAGATTCCTGAATCTGAGTGTGCCTTTCTGCATTCCCAAGTACAAAGCTCAAAATACTGAGCTATGTTTTTTAACTGCTCCATACTATTTATCTTAGGCTTTTGTGGTTGAAGCCAGAGTTCTAAGACGTCTGAGTTGTGAAAGCTCTCAAATTGGAATTCTTAAAAAAAAAAAAAAAAAAAAAAAAAGATAGGTGAAAGTAGAAAATAGTTTCTCTCAACAATCAGTTTTTGGACTCATTAGTAAAGGAAACATTAAATACAAATACTAAAGACATAAGAATCATTTCTCTATTTAGCCAACTGCCTTAGAGTGTTTGAAATACCTGTAGCTAATATGTGAAATGTTTCTCTCTTTTTCATATGCTTTCAAGAGAAAACCCAACAAAAATAAATCCAGCACAAAGAAAATGAAGGCTTCCAAAGCACATTTTGTTAGGTGAACTAATAACTAATTTTGCTTAAATTTCCTTAAATATATAAAGAGGATCGTTTATCCCATCAGAGCTATCCCACACAATTAATGAATATTCCATAAATTAACTAATTCCATACAATTAATGAAGCTAATATTAAGTCATAAATAGTTCAATCAAAAGCATGTCTCTATTCACTGATGATGTTAAAGTAGCTTCTGTCCAAGGAGATGTGGTGTCTTCCTCTTATTTTTCCTCCCTTCCTCTCTTTATAGTGCATAATACACGCTAAGTGTGAAAAACTTACAAAATAACCAAAATAAGGCAGCTAATCTCAAAATCCAGACAATACTCTAGGGTATTTCATTTATTACAGCATGTTTTCTCTACCTATGTTTGTCAACGTATTCATCTGTCAAAAAAGCATAGGTATGACTTGAGACCATGCTTTAATTTTTATAGCTGAATCTTTTATTGAACATTATATCATGCACATGTTCTCCTAGGACTAAATATTCTTCAAAAAGATAAAGTATTTGTGGGGTGCCTGGGTGGTGCAATCAGTTGAGTGCCCGGCTCTTGATTTCCACTCGGGTTGTGATCTCAGGGTCCTGGGCTCTGTGCATGGAGTCTGCTTGGGCTTCTCTCTCCCTCTCCCTATGCCTCTCTTGCACATGCTCTCTTTCTCTGTCTCTGTCTCTCTGTATCTCTCTCTCAAATAAATAAATAAACCTTTAAAAAAATAAAATATTCTCAACCTGTTCATGTTGGATTATGCTTACTTGTGTTCATTCTTTTTTCCTAAAAGTATTAGCACTCACAGAATTAAGCTTATTTGATGATTTATTATTTTTAAAAACAGTTTTGGTGCATTTTTTTAGAGAGGGAGAGTGCATATGAGCGGGGGTGGGGGAGAGAGAATCTAAAGCAGGCTCCACACCCAGCGTGGAGCCTGATGCGGGGCTCGATTTCACGACCCTGAGATCATGACCTGAGGCTAAATCAAGAGTTGGATGCTTAACTGACTGAGCCACCCAAAGTGTTTCTACGATTTTTAAATTAAGTTCTAAATTTACTATTTTAAAAAGCCTCTAATTTTTTATTTCTTAGAGTCTCATCTTTATTTTCTGTGTCAAAAACAGATTTGGGAATTTATGAATCACTCCTTGCAATGTACCACTGATGTAAATCTCTCCTGCTTATGGAAAGCAGTTATCACAGCACTTGGCACCTCGTCAGATTTCAATGAAAGTCAGTATTATTCTTAGACTTCTTGCGATTATTCTACTCAAAACTTCAGCTTTGAGAATAAAGCAAATTTCATAAAAGGAGAGCCTAAATATTAATTATTTTCACATGTGTTACTATAGGTCAGGGTTTCATAACTGAAATTTAGAACTGGATAATTTTCTTTTTTAAAAAAAATATTTTATTTATTTATTTGACAGAGACATAGCACAGGTAGGCAGAGCAGCCCAGACAGAGGGAGAGGGAGAAGCAGGCTCCCCACTGAGCAGGGAGCCCGATGCAGGGCTCAATCCCAGGATCCTGGGATCATGACCTGAGCTGAAGGAAGCCGCTTAACCGACTGAGCCACCCAGGCACCCAGAACTGGATAATTTTCTATCAGGGGATTGACCTATATGTTGTAGAACGTTTAGGAACATCCCTGATCTCTACCTAATAAATGCCAGTGGCACTCACCACCCCGCCCCCCCGCCCACTGACAGTTGTTACAACCAAACATGTCTGTCAACTTCCCCCTGGCAGGCAGAACTGCCCAAGGTGGAAAAACTCCTCTAGGTCTGAACCAAAAATATTCCTTTATAAAGACCTTCTCCCTTCAGCATGAGTGTTTTATTTTAAAATGTATATATAAGGTGAGGTTGCCTTTTCTCCTGAGAAGTCTCTTAAGCTTCTCATGTCCTTGAGATCTCAAAATGTGGATGGTGCCAGAACCAGTCACCAGAAACGTCTGAGCCAATAGGATTGAACAAAGAGGTACACAATGAAGATATCTGGCTGAAAGTCTATGCATTTGGAAACTAAAACATCCTTTCATTCTCATCCAAAAACCAGGACAGCACCACATGATGCTGGAGTGATGAATGAAAAGAAAATACCCATGAAGATAAAATACCCACTGTCTCCTCCATCTCCTTAATATTCTCCTTACCTGTACAATATAAAGGCTGTGAGCTACTTCACTATTAGTAGCAATATAAAAGCCAAAAAAAAATCGTTTTAAATTACTAATATAGGGGCACCTGGGTGGCTCAGTCTTTAAGCGTCTGCCTTCGGCTCAGGTCATGATCCCCGCGTCTTGGGTTTGGGCCCCACATCGGGCTCCCTGCTCTGCGGGAAGCCTGCTTCTCCCTCTCCCACTCCCCCTGCTTGTGTTCCCTCTCTCGCTGTGTCTCTGTCAATAAATAAAATCTATAAAAAAAAAATTACTAATATAACTAATATATCTGGAATACATTCCAACTTTTTACTTTGGAGGAAACAGTATATAGTATCTATTCCTGTAGCATATCTACGGTTGGGATAATATATATTTTTTCACTTTCCTTCCCTTATACACCTTAAAGGTGTATTTAGCAGAATATCAACTTCTGTGAGAATACAAGGAAAGGAAAGCCAATTGTGCCTTTTGAGCAAATTGGCTGCTGTAAAAAACCACTCAAACTGAACAGCTACACTAAACAGGACCAAAGTTTAGTTCTCACTCCTGTAACAGACCAGTCTGGATATTTCTGGTCACTGGGCAGGCAGTTTTCCTCCATGGGGACCTGCCATTCCCTGAGGCCTCGGGTAAAGAGAATAAGAAGGGTACCAGTCTTTCAAGACCCATCCGAACTGACAAACTCAATTGGATCCACATTTCATTGGTGACAACTAGTGGCATGATCACATCAGAAGCAAGGGCACCTGGAAAACATAGTGCTGGGCTGGGAAGCTGCCTTTCAGTGGTCACATCACATGACCGAAGGGGAGCACAACTGTTGGTGGACAGCTAGCATCCTGCCATAATGAATACTCTTCTTTAACTCAAAGCAGTTTGGGGGGGGGGGGGGGAAAGACCTAGTAATTGTTACTGATTGAATTTTGTCCCCCCAAAGATATGATGAAGTTCTAGCCCCAGGGCCTCAGAACATAACCTTATTTAGAAGTAATGTCATTACAGATATAATGAGTTAAGATGAGGTCTTACTAGAGTAGGGTGGGCCCTTAATCCAATATGACTGGTGTCCGTATGGAAGGAGGAGAGACACAGAAAGAAGACAGCTATGTGATGATAGAGGCGGTGACTGGAGTGATACGTCTACAAGCCAAGGCACACCAAGGATTGCTGACAACACCAGAAGCTAGAAGAGGCAAGGAAGGATCCTCCCCTAGAATCTTCAGAGGGAGGGGGGCCCTGCAGACACCTTGATTTCAGACTTCTGACCTCTAGAACTATGTAGTATACAACAGTCATGGGAAAACTCCCTGGGCCCACAAGTTGTCTACCTTTGACTCTTAAGTATCTCTGCTTTATATTTGCTGAAGGAAGCATGACTGATGGTGGAGGAAAGGGGAGGGGAGCTGGTTGGAGAAAAAGAGCCCTTTGGTCATGATTTCATTGACCTCATCCAAACTCTTTCTGAGAAGCAGTTCCATCTCGGTGCATGTCCTTCTCCATCTCTGTTCCTTGAACTTCTTAAAAGTGATCCTCCATATTTAGCCTCGGGATTCTAAGAAGGGCTCCTTTGGAAAAGGAGGAGTTACTATAAGAGGCAATAAAAAATACTAGAACAGGAACTATTCATCCCTGCAAGGCCCCCAGACTGCTTCCAGGACCTGCTTCTCTTTCTGGTCTCCCCATGGTTTCTATGGCACCTCCCTCACGGCACCTCTGCCTCCTTCCAGATAAGATCGGACGCATTCAGGGTGGTATGGCCATAGACCCCTCTGCCTCCTTCCAAATGTTCCATTATTCTCCATGTCTTGACCAGTCCGTGCTCACTCTATTTTCCCACCCAGATTTCACCCGGAGCTAGTCTCATCAGCTTAGCTAGTTCCCGCAGTCCTATTAGGCAAAGCCTTTGCACGGGTCATCTTAGGGGACTCTCCAGCCTGTGGAGACTCTGTGCTTTGCTCTTGGGCTACCCCTGAGCTAAGAACAGGCCATCACTGTTTCTCCATCAGGGTGCTGTGTATGGGCTGTGGCCAACTAGAAAGGAACTCTGCACTTTGCTGGTTGATACATCTGACATGTCTGACACAGACCCAATATATGCTGTTAGTCTTTCCTCCATCTTAATTACTTATTCCTGATGCACATCATTTTATCTTTTGAAGTGGCATGGTTGCTCAACGTGAGTAAAGGCATGGAAGCAGAGCCTGAAACTTTCATGCACTAGGTTGGAGGCTACGTAATGGGAGCAATTAGCTCATACTAATAGCTAACTCTTACAGAGAACTTTCTAAGAAGCAGGCAGTCTTCTAAACACTTCACATATATTAACTCATTTAATGTTAACAACACTCTGAGGTGGATGCCATTAATATCCCCATTTTAGTTAAGGAAACTGAGGCAAAGAGAGATCAAACAACATGCCCATCCTGCCCATTTGAACCCCTGCCCTGAAGTAGGCCACAAGGCTCTTGTTCCCCATTGGACCTTTTAATTTGGACAACCAGCCATCCTTCTCGTCAGGCCTAGAGACAATCTCCCAAAACTGGGATCTTTAAATCTGTTGTCCTCAGACCACCTGCATCAGAAATAAATGTAGGGGCGCCTGGGTGGCTCAGTTGGTTAAGCGACTGCCTTCGGCTCAGGTCATGATCCTGGAGTCCCGGGATCGAGTCCCGCGTCGGGCTCCCTGCTCGGCGGGGAGCCTGCTTCTCCCTCTGACCCTCCCCCCTCTCATGTGCTCCCTCATTCTCTCTCAAATAAATAAATAAAAATCTTAAAAAAAAAAAAGAAAGAAATGTAGTGCTAGTGTTATACGAAAACAATGAAGCATGGATCACTACATCAAAAACTAAATATGTACTGTATGGTGACTAACATAACATAATAAAATAAAATTAAAAAATAAAAATAAAATTAAAATCAAAAAATAAATAAATAAAAGCAGGCTCTTCAAATTGTTGAGGCAGAATCACTAACAGTGTGGCTTGAGGGTAAAGGATAGCTTTTAGCAAGTATTCTAGATTATTTTTTGTACATTACAGTTTGTGACCACTGCCTTAGGTCAAGCATATATTACTTACTCCTGGGGTACCCCTACCACCCCAAAAGCTAAGATTTGGGTCTCAGCCTGTTTCCCCAAAGAGACTATCCTGAGTTTGGCATGATTTAGCTGGTATCTAAATACAGACTGTTCACAAGGTTCATCTTTTTTTTAGTATTTTATTTATTTATCTGACAGAGAGAGAGCATAAGCAGGGGTAGCAGCAGAGGGAGATGGAGAAGCAGGCTTCCGGCTGATCAGGGAGCCCGATGCAGGGCTGGATCCCAGGACCCTGGGATCATGACCTGAGCCGAAGGCAGACGCTTAACGACTGAGCCACCCAGGGGCCCCAGTGTTCATGTTTTTACATCACACATAAGGTATCTCTGTAAGTAAATGTTGAGGAACCTTTGAACCATCACTGGACTCGCCATCTGGTGGTCACAGTAGGGAGTGGCACGTTTTCCTGAGACGAAAATGATAGGCAAATTTGTAAAACTGGGTTTTGTTTTTTCTTTTTTTTTTTTTTAGTATAGCTGACACACAATGCTACATTAGTTTCAGGTGTACAACACGGTGATTCAACTTCTATGTTAGGCTGTGCTCGCCGCAAGTACAGCTACCATCTGTCACCACACAGCGCTATTATGGTACTACTGACTATATTCCCTATGCTGTGGCTTCTCTTAAAACTAGAGGAGTTTTAAGTATTTCTTTGATATCTTAATGGACAATCACTCCTTTTTCATCTTGTGTGCTCGGAACTTTTCTTTATATCAGCAAAGAATTTTGACACACAGCTGTAGAGTGTACTTTCACTTTCAAACAGAAATGATTTCAATTAGATGATCTAGGCCAGCAAACTTTTTCTGTAAAGGGTCAGATAATAAATATTTTAGGTTTTGTGGGCCACATGGTCTGTGCTGCAATTACTCAACTCTGCCGCTATAGGATGAGACCAGCCACAGACAATATGTACACAAACGGGCATGGTATGTTCCAATAAATCTTCCTTTATGGACACCGAAATTTGAATTTCATGTCATTTTCACATCATGAAATATTATTTGTATTTTTTTTCTTTCTTTAAAGATTTTATTTATTTACTTGTCAGACAGAGAGAGCACAAGCAGGGGGAGCAGCAGGCAGGGAGAGAAGCAGACTCCCCGCCGAACAAGGAGCTCAATGCGGGGCTCAATCTCAGGACCCTGGGATCATGACCTGAGCTGAAGGTAAACGTTTAAAGACTAAGCCACCCAGGCATCCCTATTTGTATTTTTTCAACCATTTAAAAATGCCACAACCATTCTTAGCTCATGGACCTTGTGAAAACAAGCAGCAGGCAGGATTTGGCCCATTGACCATAGTTTTCAGACTTACGGTCTAGCCTGCAATCTGCCCTTATTCATGGCCTTCCTTCAGGAAGATTGTGAAGGATATCCACTGCATGTGTGTGCTGGGTGTCTTTTGTTTGTGTCTCCACATAGTAAAGAAAAGTGGGGGGCGCCTGGGTGGCTCAGTTGGTTAAGCGACTGCCTTCGGCTCAGGTCATGATCCTGGAGTCCCGGGATCGAGTCCCGCATCGGGCTCCCTGCTCGGCGGGGAGTCTGCTTCTCCCTCTCATGCTCTCTGTCTCTCATTCTCTCTGTCTCAAATAAATAAATAAAATCTTTAAAAAAAAAAAAGAAAAGTGGGGCTCTGAAACTAATGTTCCATCTTGAAACCTCAAACCCTGTAGAGCCCCAACAAAGACAACCATGAAAAGCAAATAATAGGCTGAGTAATGGATCCCCATAGAAGATCATTTTCTCTAAAGATGAGCTCACAGGGGCGCCTGGGTGGCTCAGTTGGTTAAGCGACTGCCTTCAGCTCAGGTCATGATCCCAGGGTCCTGGGATCGAGCCCCGCATCGGGCTTCCTGCTCTGCAGGGAGCCTGCTTCTCCCTCTCCCACTCCCCCTGCTTGTGTTCCCTCTCTCGCTGTGTCTCTCTCTGTCAAATAAATAAATAAAATCTTGAAAAAAAAAATTTTTTTTTAATTTAAAAAAAGAGCTCACAGACAAAATTTACAAAGCATGTGAGGAAATCAAATGCCATGAGAAATAACAAGGATAGACAGCTGAATCTGATTTGATCGTTAAAGGATTCTGTCAATGAGTTGAACAGTAGACACAGCTGAACAAGAGTTGTAAACTAGAAGAGAGATCTAAAGAAAAGACCAAATCATACTTCAGAAGAGCAAAGATATGCACAGTTGCTCAATAGGAGCTAGGAAACAGACGAAATGGTGAGCTCTAACATACAATTAATAGAAATTATAGCTGGAAGGATGGAGAGGAGAGGCGACAATAATTGTAGGGATAATGGCAGAGATATTTCCAGGAAATAACCTTGTAGGCATGTGTAAGTTTAATTTTTGTATAGTGGGGGGCTTGAAAACATGGACTTTGCAACCAGACAGATTTGGGATTGATCATGGTTCTGTGGTCAACTGGAGATCTTGAGCACATAGCTTGAGCCTTGATCTTCTCATCTGTGATCTACCTTCCATAGGAAGACCGTGACAACTAATACACGGGAGACTTACAACAGGGACTGACTTTTGTTAGCAGTTACCATTACTGTAACTGGGAAGCACATGAAAGATCTCAGCTACAGTGTGGAATTGATTTGGGAACTAAGGTGGCACCTTGGATTACCTCACTTCAGTTCTTGAGGTGGTATTCTTCTCTTCCACAAAGTTCCTACATAAATCATTTTTGTTCTAATTTCTCTCTCTTTGCAGAGGAGGGGGGGTATCTTTTGTTCTTTTTACTTTCCCTGTCATCTCACGCAGAATCCCCATCACAGCCAGTTTCCCTGGTGAAAACTGTCCCCGTGTCATTATGGAGGTATTCCATTTGGATCTTCCAACACCACTAGGATATCTGGAATTTCATGTGTGCATAGAGTTCTTTTTATTTATCTTTCTGTCTTGAAGTTAGAGCCTCCTGGGACCTCTAAGAAATGAGAAGCCCATGTCACTTAGCCATCCCTGGGACAGCAATTAAAAATAAAAATAGATTTCTTTGAACACCAAGTAGTTTCGCACTCTTAAGGGACTTTCCTATTTATTTTCTTTTCATGGAGCTTAGGATAATAACCATTCTATCTTGTTCTCGTGGATTTCAGAAAGAAAAAAAAAAGATGCTTAATTCACAGGGAGGAACTTGCTGCCCTCAATGCACCATTGTTCCTAGATCAGCACTTCTACTTTGATCCTTCATGTCCACCCCCACATCAATGCCAATGTCTTCTATAAATTCATATTATTCTTCTGCAAAAAAGAAAAAAATCAACTAAATTGTCATAGAATGATAATTAGAAAAAATATCTGTGCCATGAGACCCAATTTTAGCTGAGAATGGGGACATCAGTTTCGGTAAAACTGAAACCGGTAAAAACTTTTGCTCGTTATTGAGAATCAAACCAATCAAACCAGCTTTGGTAGAATCAATGGCTTTGGTAGACTTGGTGACAATCTTCCCTGGCTTCACTTCACCTCATACAGAGTTAACTGGAAAAGACCTGAAAATCCTACCATCTTTGTTCCAGGTGAGGCCCAGACTGAGCAGCATCTCCCATGTCATCCCCTCTGCACTTCTGCTACTTTTCCTCTGTTCCTGTCTTCTTCTCTGAAGACAGAATATTTAGATATTTCATTAGTGAAGGGTATGATTTGGGATGGCAAAATACGGATTTAGTCTTATTTCCCCCCTTTGACAGCTATAGACTTTAGGGTCCACTGAAATGAGGTAGATTATGATAGCAAGTGCATTAGCTTCCCATGACTGCTATCACAAATTACCACAAATTCAGTGACATAACACAAATTTATCTTACAGTTGTGGAGATCAGAAGTCCAAAATGGGTCAGCAGGACTGTCCTCCTTCTTTCTGGAGGCTCTAGGGGAGAACTTATTTGCCTCTTCCAGGTTCTAGAAGCCATGTGAGTTTCTTGGTTTGTGGCCCTGCCTTACTCTGATCAGCTTCCCCCCTCCTATCTCCTTTTCTGCTTCTGATACTCCTGCCTCCATCTTAGAAAGACCCTTGTGGAGCGCCTGGGTGGCTCAGTCAGTTGAGCATCCAAGTCTTGGTTTCCACTCAGGTCATGATCTCAGGGTCGTGGGATGGAGCCCCGCATCTGGCTTTGTGCTCAGCAGGGAGTCCGCTTGAGATTCTCTCTCTCCCTCTATCCCCAACCCACCCACATACACACACACGCTCTCTCTCCCTAAAATAAATAAATAAATCTTTCAAAAAAAAAAAAAGACTCTTGTGACATTAGAGCCACCCAGATAATCCAAGATAATCTCTCCATCTCAAGAGCTTTAACATAATCACACTCACCAAGTGTGATTTGCCATGCAAGGAACCATATTCACAGGTTCCAGGGATTAGGATGGAGACATCTTTGGGGAGCCATTATTCCGCCTAGCACAACAGTACTGGCTGTACCTGTCACTGATGACACAACTTCCACTAATTTCTTGGTGTATAAGTAAAACATTTTCTGCCATCTAACTTATTCAAATCTATGTCTTCTTGCCATCATTATTAATGTAGTTTCCTTGAGGGTAGAGACTCTTCCTGAGGCATCTTTGTGTCCTCCAATGTCAGAATTTCATGCATGGTAGTTGCTTGGTAATACTGATGCACCAAATTTGATTTTATCTAAGAGTACACTATGTTAGAGAATGATCCAGGTATAGGTCCCTGATTTATTTTCCTCCATAAAACATATGCATCAACTTCAAAAAAATTTTTTTAATTTTAATTCAATTAACACATAATGTATTATTAATTTCAGAGGCAGAATTTAGTAATCCATCAATTGCATATGACACCCAGTTCTCATTACATCAAGTGCCCTCCTTAATGCCCATCCCTCAGTTACCGCATTCCCCCACCCACCTCCCCTCCGGCAACCCTCAGTTTGTCCCTCATAGTTAAGAGTCTCTTATGGTTTGTCTCCCTCTTTCATTTTGTCTGATTTTATTTTTCCCTCCTTTCCCCTATGATCCTCTGTTTTGTTTCTTAAATTCCACATATGAGTAAAATCATATAATTGTCTTTCTCTGACTGAACTAGAGGGTATTACGCAAAGCAAAATAAGTCAACTTCAAAAAAATTTCTAAGGGTTAGAGATAATAGCACATTTACAAAATTACTATTGGAGGTAAAGAACAGGGCATGAGATATTTAATCTTCCAAAAAAGATTTAATCTTCCTTATTAAGCTGCTTGAAATCTATAATAATTCTTCTTCATTCCTGTGTGTTTTCTCTATATTCTATATTTCCTTTGAATAGTTGGCTCTAAATCATGAGTCAATCTCTTATATGTGGAAAGTTAATTGTTGTCTTCACATAATGAAACTTATATGATGCTTTATGGTGATGACGATGTATCACTGAAATGTAACATGACAATCACATGTGCAAACTGAGCAGCTTCTATTTGTGATGTTTCCATATTATCAATGTTACTCATTACCCCTTTAAGCATTCACAAGTAAATAGAGTCTTAGAGGTAATTGAAAATGGCCCCAAAGCATGTGCATATGCAAAACTGATTTCTGAACAAACCACTGGCATTTGGAAAGCCAGTGAGGAACTGTCATTATACTCAGGACACCACAATCTCACTTCTACCATTTTGATAAAACTACATGCAGCAGTTATAAGACAGACTAGCACCTAGATAAACAGTTACAAGATAGACTAGCACCTAGATAAACAATTGGCTGCTCAATGTTAGAAACTCATGCTGACCATCTATCTCCTTTGAGAACCATTTCTGATATGTTAAATATCCATAAAATGTCCTCCCCTCTTTGTACAGAGGTGCTTTTACTGACCCCTATCACCAAGGGATCAGTTGAGGGTAAGCAGTGGCACTGATTCACCATTGTCTTCTTGCTTCTTTCCATTTGTGAACAAAGATAGGGATTTTTCAATGATGAGCTGGAATCTACAGGTAAGGACTGGAAAAAAGAATATACCTGGCCCTACCTGATATCAAATACAGACCTTTAAATTCATTAACACCCTCACAAACTGTAAAATAGAAATATGAACAAAAAGATGAAAATGTGCTCAAATTCCTCTGTTCACATATGTAGCGTGTGCATGTGTATGTTACCACACACACATATCTCACAAACCAATTCAAAAACTAAACTGATTAATTTACAGAGTGCTATCAATTAATCTTTGTAAACAATCCAACTAAGAATGTTGGCAATGGTGCTGAAACTCAATACCATCTGTGTGAATATTTGTGCGTATAAATGGGCTTAGTTGCAGAGTCCTGTTCAAGTTGCTTCAAGGGTCCCCAACTCTGGTATGACATTATTCAACGTAACTCATCAATTTCCTGATGAATCCTTTCATTTTAGGAGACCAGACCAGGTTCTTGGGCTGTATATTACAATCTCCTGAGTGGAATTAGCCAGAGGTCAGTAAGTGCCATTTTGATAGCCAAGGACCTGTCACAGGTATGTTTTCCTTTCCACTAAATTAGAGGGAATTCTGAATGACTCACAGCCCTGCCTTCCTACAAACAAGGCTCAATTTTGAGGAAAATGCAAACTAAGGCAGCTTTTACTGCTATCCAATCTCAGCCAGATTTCTTTTCTCCTTGGGATTCTTCCATTTCCAAGCTGTGTTCCGTTCTGGTTCATCTTCCATATACACTAATAAATAGAGTTAGCTAAGTTGCCTACAAAGGAACCTTGAGGGGCGCCTGGGTGGCTCAGTCGGTCAAGCATCTACCTTCAGCTCAGGTCATGATCCCGGGGTCCTGGGATCGAGCCCCATGTCGGGCTCCCCACTCAGTGGGGAGTCTGCTTCTCCCTCTCCCCCTTTCCCCCACTTGTGCTCTCAAATTAAAAAAAAAAATCTTTAAAAAAAAAAAAAAAAAAGGAACCTTGAATAGAAAGTTTGTGCCATAATAGGAGGCTAAACTTCTGAAGAAAGTAGCTATTACTGTGAAATGACAAGAAGTAGGGTGGACAACAGGACTTGGGGGCCTCTCCAGAACCCCTGAAATGATACCATGTATACCATAACTTCCTAGAATGTAGTTACCAAAAGCTAGACTGCTTTTATTTTTAATGTACCTTTAGGAAAATCCAGTTAGAAGTATTACTTTCTTCTCTGACTTTCAGGGAGAAAAAGAAGATAAGCAATTTCATAGTTTTTAAAGTTTTGGAATTCTTTCTTTATTCCAACTACCAGCCCTCATTCTCTCATTGGACCTACTTTTTTTCTCTAAAAGAAAATGATGTCTGAAAACTGACTAGCTGGCATATACAGACTCAAACATCTGGGTGCCAGACTGGAACAGATGTTGTTTATGGATCCTGTTCTGTAGCAAGCTCCAGGCCAATTCATTTGAAGTGAATTGAGCAGAAGACCCATGAGGAAAGGGGGTTGAGGGGGACACAAAAGTTCACAGCAGAGGTTAAATGTCTTGGTCCTCTGTTCTTGTTTTCTGCTCAAATTTCTGTTGTTCTCCTGCCTCTCCTCCTTGCTCCTGTTTCTAGTTTTAGATCACCATATTATAGTTTAGTGATAATGAATACTTCATTCCACAAATGATAGTTATTTTTTTTTCAGACAAATGCTTTCTATAGAACATTCTTACCTTATGAAGTTTTCCCTCCTGTTCACACTTCAGGGTATAATGATTTAGAACAGGGTTTCTCAACTTTGGCAGTGTTGACATTTGGGACTGCAAAACTCTGGTCATGGGCTGTCCTATGCACTGTAGGACATTTAGCAGCATCCCTGGCGTCTTCCCATTAGATGCCAGTCACATCGCCTCCCCCCACAAGATGTGACAACCAAAAATGTCTCCAGACATTACCAAATATCCCCTAGGGGGCAAAAAATTGTCTCCAGTTAAGAACCTTTTTTTTTAAAGATGTTATTTATTTATTGGAGAGAGGGCAAGAACAAGCAGGGGAGGGGCAGAGAGAGAAGCAGGCTCCCCGCTGAGCAGGACCCTGGGATGATGACCTGAGCTGAAGGCAGATGCTTAACCAACTGAGCCACCCAGGCGCCCCAAGAACCGCTGCTTTAAAGGAATATGTATTTCTTATTTCCCCAGAGTTGCAATAAATATAATTGAAAATATAAAAATTTCTACTTAAAGTCTTGTGCTGCAGCTGGATATCTTTATTCTTAAATCAGAACTAGTTGGTTTCATATCCTTTTGAGTGTCCTTAACAGTCTTTCTAGCCTCACACATAGCCCTTCTAATGTTAAGAGACCGTCACAGAAAGTTTATGTCACCATCAAGCTGGATGCTCGTGTATGGCGGAGCTGCAGGCCTCATCGCCATTTCTCCCATAGGCTCAGACTTGCACACCAACCTATGTCACAATCACAATAGTAACATCTGGACCTCTTCCTCTGCTCTTTGAATGTAACCCCATCCTCTAACTATTTTCCATTCTGTCTCATTCTAAACTTTTTGTTTTGTTCTCTAGCCAGTTTCTCCTTTTTCCCAGGGTTCCATCAAGAATCCCTGCTGTCTTGGGTTTAAGCAGCCCACTAGATGGAACAGTATCAAAGGCTTTCTGAAAATTGAGATTATCCATGTTGTATGCATTACTGTTTTCCAATGTGTCTGTAAGCTGCTCCAAAGTATACAAAAGAGCCAGTGAAGTTAGATAGATAACATCTTTCTACATAAAACCCCCTCACTCGGTCTTCTTGAGGCCAAAACACCCATCCGAAAGGGAGAAAGATGCTTGTCGAATACGTTTTGAATGCAGTCCAAACATTTGGATGCTTGGCATCATGTCGACAGCCATCTGGAAGGCTGATAAAATTTTTCTTCTAGATAGTTTGGTGGTATGTAGCCAGAACTTCAGAGTCTTCTTGGAATACTAGCAACTGTGGCTGGTTCAGAGTTAACTAACAATTATTGAGCCCTTACCAAATATCACACATACAATAACTATTCAATCCACATGAACATCCTATAAAGTATGTGCTTTTGTTCCTATTCAACAAATAAGGAAACAGGCCTCAAAAGACTGAAGTCACAAAATAGATGGCAGACTCAAATTTGAACTTGGGTGTTTTGGCTCCTACTCCAGTCTCTCTCTACAAACACAGAGGAAAAGCACAGAGTCCCGTGCCCAACATACAAGTTTTAATTCTCATTAAGTAACTCTTCACCATCACTACTCAAAATGTGATCCTTGGACCAGCAATGTCAGCAACATCTATGAACTTGTTAGAAATGCAGAATCAGGGCTCTACTGCAGACCTACAGAATCAGAATCTGCATCTCAACAAGGTCCCCAGCTGATTTCTATGTACACTAAATCTTAGGAAATACTGCTCTTCAGCTCTATGAATATGGAAAGGCAATCACCTAGTTGGTCACTATGCTATGTCCCTTTGTAACACCAGGTTGGCTAGCTGCTCAGCCTCTTCCTGTTGCCCCCCTGCATACCTTCCTCCACTAGGGTACTCTTGCACCCTCCTGGACATAGCATTCTTCCTCACATTCTAGCCTGGAAAAGAGCAAGAGGTTTCACCTCTTCCCGCCAAGGTTCTACTGGCAGGCCTGTTTCTTCCACCTCTTCCAATAATGCTCTAGTCACTTGCAATAAGATGCAGTTTTAAGGTAATAGAAGAGGGCTGGGCGCCTGGGTGGCTCAGTTGGTTACACAACTGCCTTCGGCTCAGGTCATGATCCTGGAGTCCCAGGATCGAGTCCCACATCGGGCTCCCTGCTTAGCAAGGAGTCTCCTTCTCCCTCTGATCCTCCCCGGTCTTGTGCTCACTCTCTCTCTCATTCTCTCTCTCAAATAAATAAAATCTTAAAAAAAAAAAAAAAAAAAGGGACACCTGGGTGGCTCAGTCAGTTAAGCGTCTGCCTTCAGCTCAGGTCATGATCCCAGGGTCCTGGGGTCGAGTCCCGCATCGGGCTCCCCGCTCCACGGGGAGCCTGCTTCTCCCTCTGCCTCTCTCTCTCTATCTCTCATGAATAAATAAATAAAATCTTTAAAAAAATTTAAAAAAATTTTTAAAAAAAAGGTAATAGAAGAGGGCTGGTCTGCAAGTACGTCATGGGTTTCTTTTCTTTTCAACTTTATTTATTTTTATTTCTTATTTTTTTAGTAATCTCTACACCTAACGTGGGGCTCCAGCTCACAACCACAAGATCAAGAGTCATATGCTCTTCCAACTGAGCCAGCCAGGCATTCTCTTTTTTTTAACTTTATAAAACTTTATAAAATGTATCCTATTAAGATGGGCTTGGATATTGTACTGTCTGGACCTGTGATACCAGCACTTTTTTTCTTTTTTTTAAGATTTTATTTATTTATTTGAGAGAGAGAATGAGATAGAGAGCATGAGAGGGGGGAGGGTCAGAGAGAGAGAGGCAGACTCCCTGCTGAGCAGGGAGCCCAACGTGGGACTCGATCCCGGGACTCCAGGATCATGACCTGAGCCGAAGGCAGTCGCTTAACCAACTGAGCCACCCAGGCGCCCACCAGCACTTTTAAGACCAGTAAATTTGTTAAATTCCTGGAGCTACACTGTTGCTGCCTTCTCCATGGTATACCATGTATTTGTTTCCTGTTGCCACTCTAACAAATTACCAAAACTTTAGTGGCTTAAAATAAGACAAATGTATTCTCTTACAGTTCTAGAAGTCAAAAGTTCTAAATGAATCTTAAGGGGCTAAAATAAAAACCCCCTTGGCAATTCCTTCTGTAGGCTCCAGGGGAGAACCCATTTCCCTGCTTCTTCCAGCTTCCAGAGGCCATCTGTATTCCTATGCTGGCCCCTTCCTCTATTTTCAAAGTGCATTACTCCAACTTCTGCTTCTGTCATTCCATCTCCTTCTTTGCCCTTCTTGCCTCTCTCTTACAAGGATCCTTCTAATTACATTGGGTCCATCCACTCTGGTATGCCCAAATCTGGCCGTCAAGAGAGGGATCTGACTGGACACTTGGGAGTACTGAAGATACAGAAAGCAAGTGAAGCCATACTGGATGACAGAACATTGCATAGGGCAATGACCCTTAATCCTCTTGGAGAATCTAATGGACCCTACAGATCTTTGCTTCAGAAAAATTAAGATTAATATACTACTTCACATGTAATTTCTGCAATTTCAGGGGTTTAAGGGCTCTATAAGCATTCATGAATGTCAGGTTAGGAACCCTTGGTGTATAGTCATCTAGGATAACTATTCAGTTGGATCCTTTCTTCACACCTCTCACCAAAACACATTCTGATGGATCAAAGATTTGATCATCACAAAAGAAAACATGAGAGAGGGGCGCCTGGGTGGCTCAGTCGTTAAGCGTCTGCCTTCGGCTCAGGTGGGATCAAGCCCCACATCGGGCTCCCTGCTCCACAGGAAGCCTGCTTCTCCCTCTCTCACTCCCCCTGCTTGTGTTCCGTCTCTCTCTGTCAAATAAATAAATAAAAATCTTAAAAAAAAAAACAAAAAGAAAAGAAAACATGAGAGAGTTTTTAAAATAATATCAAGGTGGGGCGCCTGAGTGGCTCAGTCGGTTAAGGGTCTGCCTTCAGCTCAGGTCATGATCTCAGGACCCTGGGATTGAGCCCCGCATTGGGCTCACTGCTCAGCGGAGAGCCTGCTTCTCCCTCTCCCTCTGCCTGCCACTCTATCTGTGCTCTCTCTCTCTCTGTGAAATAAATAAATAAAATCTTTAAATAAATAAATAAAAATGAAAATAATATCAAGGTGATAAAGGTCTTTCTAAACATAAGACAAAAATCTCCAACCCATGAAAGAAAAGACTGATAAATTCAACCACATAGGAAGACATGTGTGTATTGTGTGGAAATTAAACCATAAGCAAAATCACAAGGCAAATGACAAAAAATAAGGAATATTTGCAACTCACATCAAAGACAAAGGGCTAATTTTCTCAGTATTAAACACATTCTTAAGTTGATAAAACCAATAATTCAATAGATATGAAAAGTTCACAGAAATTGATAAAAAATCATTCTAATATCTGAAAAGATGCTCAGTTTTATAATAAAGAAATGCATTTTCAAATATTAAATTGTAAAATATCAAGAAGACAGAGTACAGTGTTGGTGAAGGTACAGAAAGAATATCATACAGATAACTGCTACTGGGAATGCAATACCTACAACCTCTAGCTCAGGGCTTATCAAACTGAAATGTGCACCCAGATCACTTGAGGATCTTATGAAAATGCAGATTATGGTTCGGTGGCTTAAGGGTTAGGCCTGAGATTTTGTATTTCTAACCAGCTCCCAGGTGAGGCCAACACTGCTGTCCACAGATCACACTCTGTGTTATAAGACCTAGTGATGTGGTAAAACTTTAAAAAATTTTCAGTGCACTTATCTCTTAAACTAACAATACAATCTCGAGGAATTCATCCTACTTATTTTCCTGCATATGTAGAAAAGGTGCGTGCACACAGATATTCCTTGTGAAACTGGGTATAATAACAAAAAACAGTAAACAACATAAACGTCTGTCATCCTAAGTGTGCTAGCACAGAACTTTCTTTCCCACCCCTTCTTTGTTCCAACTTTGCATCCACCGGGCTTAAAGAAACTAAACACTGCACTTACCAGACTCTCATGCAGCTAGGATTTGTGACATGATTTAGAGTTCATCAATGAGCTGTTTGTGTATGTAAGTGAAAATCAAAATGAGACATCTTCCTGATGATGCTTTGGAGTCTGAAAAGGGAAGTCTGACAAGACATGAGAACTTGCGGAGGCTGGACCCCGCTACACCCTGGGGTCTCCTCGCTAGCTCTGCGAGTGAGAGGCTCGGCTGTGGTGGCAGCCATGACAGCAGTAGGAGCAGATGCCTGACTGGGTAATCACGGCAAGTATGGTGTGACCTTTAAACCATCAGCCCAGTGCTTACCCTTGAATTTAATTCCTGACTTGCTTCCCATGAGTTTTCAAGCACCTAATTTTCTGTAGTAAATCCCTTTCTACTTGAAATTATCTAGAGTGTTGGACTGGTTTTCTTCTGCATGTAACTCCGACTACAACAGTATCTGGTACCAAGACGGAGACCTGGGATTAGACATTTCACCAGGTTGGTGTTTGAGGCAGTGACAACTCCATTACCATACTGGCTTGTATCACCCCACTGTATAAATTACCCTACCCAGCTGAAATACTATTCAAAGGCCAAAGGAACATGGAATGCTAAATGAAGGAAAACATTTGTAAATACCAAGTACAACATCATGATCAGTTGTCAAATTGAGGAATAACTACATATATGTTTTTCCTTGCCATTTTATGTATATACCTTTAGATATTAGCCAAATTCTTTTCTACTTTCTCCTTTCTACTCTAATTTCATACCAAGACATGTAAATAGTGGTTGTTTTTATAACTTAGTCCTTGGGTTATAGGACAGAAAAGTTCCAACACACCTAATATTGAGACTCTTAAAATTACCCAGGAATGGATTCTGCAACTGATGGAATTGGTTCTCTGTTTTATGGAGGAAGGGCAAATATATTTTCACTTGCATAAGGTAAAATTACATTATTTAAGTCATGACCATGTTGCTGCAATTTAGGGACAGGTGGAAGGCTGGGTATTTATGCTGAAGAGCCAAAAGGGTGGACAGTGTTGACCAATCCACCCTTGGTATCCATTTTCACTTCCCTTTCTATTTTACTTAGGTTCTGCTATGAGTTGCTCTTAGACAAGAAAGTGAAACCAAGCTGGAAAGTAGCCAAGTAAAAGTGAGACAAGGGCCCTCTCTCTGATACTGTGCAGGCTACAAACAAAGAGGCGTGAGTGTATGTGGCTGCTGGCCTCCATCTTCCAAGGTATACTCTCCAGCTTCATGGGTATGAGACAGCAGTGATAACTTGTGGCTATGGCAACAGCAGCTTCTGGACCTCTGTACCACGGCTATGATTGTGTAACTTTGAAATCAGCATTCCAGTGGCAACAGAATGACTTTCACTCCTTCGTCCCTTTCAATTACTTCATTATCACCTAAAGCCCTTTACTGAACTTCACTTAAGCCATAAATAGGGTGAATTTCTCCTTTCTGCATTAAATTCTGACTGATACAAGAGGGCTGGTTAAATTAATTATGGTATATCCATATGTTGGCATACTCTACATCCACCAAAGGAAAAAAAAAAAAGATGCAGCTCTGTATGTTCATATATGGAACAAGCTACATGATTTAAAGCTACACTGCTGTCCACAGATGTATCATTAAACAACTGTCTTAGTCTATTTGGGATGCTATAACAAAATATCATAAACTGGATAGCTTAAAAACAATATAAATTTGTTTCTCACAGTTCTGGGGGCTGGAAGTCCAAGATCAGGACACAGCAATACAATATTAACAGGGGATTTTAACACCCCACTTACATCAATGGATAGATCATTCAAACAGAAACGTCAATAAGAAAACATCAGCCTTAAACAACACATCAGGCTAGATGGACTTAACAGATATATACAGAACATTCCACCCAAAAGCAGCAGAATACACATTCTTGTCAAATGCACATGGAACATTCCCCAGGATGGATCACATGTTAGACCACAAAACAAGTCTCAATAAATTCAATCAGACTGAAAACATATCAAGCACCTTTTCCAACCACAACAGTATGAAACTAGAAATCAATTATAAGAAAAAAACTGGGAAAACTATAAATACATGAAAATTAAACATGTTACTGAAAAAACACTGGGTAATAGAAGAAATCAAAGGAGAAATAAAAAATACCAAGAGACAAATAAAAAAAAATACAACATACCAAAATCTGTGCAATGCGGCAAAAGCAGATCTAAGAGGGAAGTTCACAGCCATACGGGCCTACCTCAAGAAACAAGAGAAATCTCTAACAATTTAACTTTGCACCTAAAGGAGCTATTTTTTAAAAAATGAAGCCTGGGATGCCTGGGTGGCTCAGTCGGTTAAGCATCTGACTTTGGCTCAGGTCATGACCTCAGGGTCCTGGGATCGAGCCCCACATTGGGTTCTACGCTCAGTGGGGAGTCTGTTTCTCCCTCTCCCTCTGCCCCTCCCCCTGCTCATGTGTGTTCTTTCTCTCTCAAATAATTTTTTTTTTTTTAAAAATGAAGCCCAAAGTTAATACAAGGAAGGAAATAATGACGATCAGAGTGGAAATAAATAATATAGAGACTAAAAAGACAATAAAAAACATCAATGAAACTAAGAGCTTGTTCTTTGAAAAGAT
Source organism: Mirounga leonina (assembly GCF_011800145.1). Taxonomy (NCBI): domain Eukaryota; kingdom Metazoa; phylum Chordata; class Mammalia; order Carnivora; family Phocidae; genus Mirounga; species Mirounga leonina. Next base: position 8,318,639 of record NW_023270649.1, read on the forward strand.
AAAAATTGACAAACCTTTAGCTAGATACAAGAAAAAAAAGAGGGCTCAAATATACAGAATCAGAAATGAAAAGTTACAACTGATACCACAGAAGTACAAAGGATCATAGGAAACTACTATGAGCAATTATACACCAACAAATTAGACAATCTAGAAGAAATGAATACATTCTAGAAATTTACAATCTTCCAAGACTGAATGATGAAGAAATAAATCGAAGATATGAATAGGCCAATTACTAGTAAGGAAATTGAATCAGTAATCAAAAATCCCCCAACACAGAAAAGCCCAGGACCAGATGGTTTCACTGGAGAATTCTACCAAACATTTAAACAAGAATTATGGCTAATCCTTCTCAAACTCTTCCAAAAAACTGAAGAGAAGGGAAAGCTTCCAAACTCATTTTATGAGGCCAGCATTACTCCAATACCAAAACCGGACAAGGATGCCACAAAAAAAGAAAATTACAAGCCAATATCCCTGATGAACACTGACGTAAAAATCCTCAACAAAATATTAGCAAACCTAATTCAACAATACATTAAAAGGCTCATACACCATGATCAAGTGGGATTTAGTCCAGGGATGCAAGGATGGTTCAACATCCACAAATCAATCAACATGACATACCACAATAAAAGATAAAAATCATATGGTGATCTCAATAGATGCAGAAAAAGTATTTGACAAAATTCAACATCCATTTATGATAAAAACTCTCAACAAAGTGAGTACAGAGGGAACATACCTCAACATAATGAAGGCCACGTATGACAAACCCACAGCTAATATACTCAATGGTGAAATGCTGAAAGCTTTTCCTCTAAGATCAGGAACAAGACAAGGATGCTTACTATCCCTACTTTTATTCAACATAGTATTAGACGTCCTAGCCACAGCAATTAGGCAAAAAATAGAAATAAAAAGCATACAACTTGCAAAAGAAGAAGGAAAACTGTCACTATTTGCAGATGACATGATAATATATACGGAAAACCCTAAAGACTCCACCAAAAAACTGTTAGAATAAATGAATTAAGTCACAGGATACAAAGTTAATAGACAAAAACCTGCTGCATTTCTATACACTAGTAACAAACTATCAGAAAGAGAAATTAAGAAAACAATCCCACTTATATTACGTCGAAAAGAATAAAATACCTAGAAATAAATTTAACCACAGAGGTGAAAGACCTATACACTGAAAACTATAAGACACTGATGAAAGAAATTGAAGAAAATGCAAATAAATGGAAAGATATTCTGTGCTCATGGTTTGGAAGAATATTGTTAAATTTGTTAATATTGTTAAAATGTCCATACTAGCCAAAGCAATCTACAGATTCTATCTGCAATCCTATCAAAATTCCAATGATATTTTTCACAGAGCTAGAACAAATAATTTTAAAATTTGTATGGAACCACAAAAGATCCCGAATAGCCAAAACAATCTTGAAAAAGAACAAACCTGGAGGTATCGTGCTCCATAATTTCAAAGATACTACAAAGCTACAGTAATCAAAACAGCATGATATTGGCATAAAAACCAGACACACAGATCTATGGAACAGAACAGAGAGCCCAGTAATAAATCCACATATATCTGGTCAATTAATTTACTACAAAGATGGCAAGAATATATAATGGGGAGGGCACCTGACTGGCTCAGTCAGTACAGCATGCAACTCTTGATCTCGGGGTTGTGAGTTCAAGCCTCACATTGGGTGTGGAGCCTACTTCCAAAAAAAAGTAGCAGTCTCTTCAATAAGTGGTGGGAGGAGGGGTGCCTGGGTGGCTCAGTCGGCTAAGCGGCTGCCTTCGGCTCAGATCACGATCCTGGGATCCTAAGACTGAGCCCCACGTCAGGCTCCCTGCTCAGCGAGGAGTCTGCTTCTCCCTCTGCTCCTTCCCTGGCTTGTGCTCACTCTCTCTCTAATAAATAAATAAAATCTTTAAAAAAATTGGTGGTGGAAAAACTGAACCACTATATTACATCATCCATAAAAATTTAACTCAAAATGGATTAAAGAGTTGATTGAATGTAAGAACCAAAACCATAAAACTCCTAGAAAAAAAAAAATAGGTGGTAAGCTCCTTGACATCAGCCTTATTAATATTTTTTTTTTTTGGCTGTGACTCCAAAGGCAAGGAAAACAGAAGCAAAAATAAATAAATGGGACTATATATCAAACTACAAAACTGTGCAGCAAAGGAAACCATCAACAAATCAAAAAAGGCAACCTACCGAATGGGAGAAGATATTTGTAAATCATATAACAGATAAGGGGTTAATATCCAAAATATATTTTAAAAACTCATAAAACTCAATAACAACAACAAAAATCTGATTTTAAAAAATGGGCAAAGGATCCAAATAGGTATTTTTACAAGGAAGACCTACAGATGACCAACAGGCACATAAAATAATGTTCAACCTCATGAATCATCAGGGAAATGCAACTCAAAACCACAATGAGAGGGGCACCTGGCTGGCTCAGTCAGAAGAGCATGCTACTCTTGATCTCAGGGTTGTGAGTTCAAGCCCCACATCAGGTGTAGAGAATACTAAAAAAAAATAAACTTAAAAAAAAGAAATGAGAGTGCCTGGGTGGCTCAGTCTATTAAGCATCTGCCTTCAGCTCAGGTCATGATCCCAGAGTCCAGGGATTGAGTCCCACATCAGGCTCCCCGCTCAGCGAGAGTCTGCTTCTCCTTCTGCCCCTCCCCCTGCTTGTGCGCCCTCTCCCTCTCTCCCTCCCCCCTCACAAAAATAAAAAATCTTAAAAAAAAAAAGAAATGAGAGGAAAATTTTAAAACAAAACAATGAGATAATCACCGTACACCTGTCAGAATGGCTAGACTCGAAAAGACAAGAAATAAAAAGCGTTCGAGAGGATGTACAGAAAAAGAAACCCTAATGTGTACTATTGGTTGGAATGCAAGTTGGTGCAGCCACCACTGAAAACGGTATGGAGTGTCCTCAAAAAATAAAAAACGGGACCACCATATGATCCAGGAATTCCACTACTGCGTATCTATCTGAAGAAAGCAAAAACATTAATTTGGAAAGATACACGCACCCCTACGTTCCTGCAGCATTATTTACAATAGCCATGATATGGAAACCACCTGTGTCCATTGAATGGCTACAGAAGAAGATGTGGCATATATATACAATGTAATATTAATCAGCCATAAAAAGAATGAGATCTTGCCATTTGCAACAACATGTATGGACCTTGAGGGTATTATACTAAGTGAAATAAGCCAGACAGAGAAAGACAAATAGTGCATGATTTAACTTATATATGGAACCTAAAAAACAAAACAAAATTCGGGCGCCTGGGTGGCTCAGTTGGTTAAGTGACTGCTTTCAGCTCAGGTCATGATCCTGGAGTCCCGGGATCGAGTCCCGCATCGGGCTCCCTGCTCGGCAGGGAGCCTGCTTCTCCCTCTGACCCTCCCCCCTCTCATGTGCTCTCTCTCTCTCATTCTCTCAGTCTCAAATAAATAAATAAAATCTTAAAAAAAAAAACAAAATTCAACCTCATAAATACAGGGAACAGACTGGTGGTTGCCAGAGGGGGTGGAGGGGGGGATGGGTTAAGGGGATTAAAAAGTACAAACTTATAGTCATATAATAAATGTCATAGGGATGTAATGTATGGCATGGGGAATATAGTGAATAATATTGTATTAACTTAATGGCAGATGGTAACTAGGTTCATAGTAGTGACCACTTCATAATGTATACAATGTTGCATTGGTACATTGTACACCTAAACTATCAATTATATCTCAATAAATTTTTTAAAAGCATAACACACAATAATACTGTATATAGTACTATACAGTGTCATGTTTGTGTGCCTGTATATGCATAGAATGACTCTGTAAAGACACACAAGAAATCCATAATGGAGGCTCCCCTAAAAAGAGAAATCAGGTGGCTAGGAGTAGAAAGCCAAGTAGTCTTCACTCAACATCCTTTGTACCTTTGGGATTTTGTACCAACTGAAAATATCACACACACACACACACACACACACAGTTCATGGAAGAAAGAAATTTAAAAGGTGTACGGTAAAAAGAAAAGGCGGCATAGAAGAAAACCCTAAAGGAACATCAACAGTTAAAGGAAGAGAAGCAGAAACAGGAAGCTGAGGAGTGCCAGAAAGCTTGGAGAAGAAGAGGCAAGAATAGTGACACAGAAGCAAAGGGAGTCGGGTATTTAAGGAAAGCAAGAGCAAAATTGAAAAACTGAATTTTGTCACTTGGTACAGCAACAAGGTCATCAGAGGTCTTGGTGAAAGAAAATTTAATGGAATGCACACTCCATCCTCTGAAGAACACAAAGAGGTCATTGGGTTGAAAGAAGAGACACAAGTGTGCTTTTTTCCAAAGTTGTATTGCTTGTTGAAATGCTGAGTCAATTCAGATGGACTCTAAAGATTGAAATCATTTGGGAGACCCCTACATACTGCTAATGCATACATACTAATAAACTGCTGTTATTAAAAGTCTGTATATTTCTTGCTAAGTGAAATAAAGTCACTTAGGCAGAGCAGTTATTCAGTTGAGCTTTAGAACATATCTGCTAATATAACTTCCTAGGACATAGCTTGGTTATCCAGTAAGATCTGGCCTCCTATCTCCAAATTACAATCTTAGTCCTTTACTACTGTCTTTATAAAGTCTTTAAGAGGTTGATGATTGCTAGTAATTCGGAGGGTAACATGGATGGCTACTTTTAGTTTGTATACGGAAAATGAGATTCAAAGGATTAAAGTGTTCTCAAGACTAAAAAAAGGTCATTAGGAGGAAACGGTGATGTCATGGGTTTTGAGATTTATTTTATTTTGATTTCTTTCACTAAATTCATGTTAAAACACACGATCTTCATTTGTCTCCCAGAATAGATATTAGATAGCTCAGAGTAATTTATTAGCCACGTTTATTTGTCCCTTGTAACTTAAAATCTAATACAAACAATGTTTATGGGGGCACCTGGGTGGCTTAGTCAGTTAAACGTCCAACTCTTGCTCTCAGCTCAGGTCATGATCTCAGGGTTATGAGATTGAGCCCCACATCATGCTCCACACTCAGCATGGAACCTGCTTAAGATTCTCTCTCCCTCTCCCACACCCTCCCCTGCTGGCATGCTCTAAATAAATAAATAAATAAATAAATAAATAAATAAATAAATAAATAA